>NC_141623.1:8741940-8931940 GCF_047967505.1 Dipteris shenzhenensis
TATATGAATAACAAAGTACTTGGGGGCTTGCGGATTACAAGTTTATTGGGCAAATGGTTCGCCATGATACAAGTATAGCATGAACATTCTATGGCTTGCATAGGGATTTGCTTGTTAACCATATCCACAATTATCATCAAACTTGGATTGACTTTTCCCCACACATGGGGAGGTTATTTGTAGTTCTTTCCAAAGAGAATTTTTGTATATGCTCTACTAAATGGAGCATTTAGATACCTTTGAGTCAAAGGTCAAGGTGCAACACGATGCACCACTGACTTAGGTTAAAATTTGCTATCAATAGCACATGATATTGTGGCATCGATAACAAGTGGAGCTGTGCAACGAAGCCCGTAGTCCCACAATGAAATGTTCTTGTTCTAACATGCCTTTTCTTGTGGATGGATGAAGGTGAGTGGAGCTCCTTCAACATCATGTCCTAATTTTGTATGAAAAATTGGGTTTTTAATATATGGAACCTTCTTCTAAATTTTGTCTTGTGGCTTCTCATCTTGAAAGGATTGAAATGGATTGTGTTTTGTAGTGGATAGATAATGTTATTTATTACCTTAATTATAACTGCACTACATCACAACAACCTACATTATAAAAGGTTGTATCATAGTAACAAACTTTCCTAAAAATACATTAGCCTATTTCTACCATGGTAGTTACTACTAAAATAATAACTAACACCAAAATCACCCTTATACCTAAATTTTAAATAAATAATCAAAATCGCATATGATTCCATGCATGTGCATCGTTGCATTTGCATGAGATTTTATGCACATATCCATCTCATTGCATTTTTGCCATATTGTCATGACCTTTGCAATTGCAACTGTATTTCATTTCATGCATATTTTGCTTTCCATTTGCAATTACGATACACAAATACAACTTACACATGAAAAGTAAAAAGAACATATGAAGATACACACAAAAACTTATGGACAAAAGTAGAAATGCAATTGTAAATGGAAGAAAGCAAATGCATAAAAGCAAATTTAAAAAAACTATGCATAAAAGCAATAAGAAATGATACATAAGATGTAAATGCAAATGCAAACATAGGTAATTGCAAATGCAAACGTATGTAATTGAAGCATATGTGCATGTTTGACTAAACATATGCAATGGTGGTAGACTTGGAGGCAATAAACATGCAACAGACTTGGAGCCACATCCACAGGTCAAGATCAATCACAACAAACTTCTTGCCTTGGCCCTCAACTCTTCTCGGAGTAGGGAATGACATGGAGGTTAGCATTGGAGACTTGGCATAATCACTCTGAAGCTAGAACAAGATAGAGAGTTGTGTGGAGGTGGGAGCTGCAACATTGGAGAGCTGGTGGGTCTGAAGAGGACACAAGACTATCAAGCAAAGCATGGAGCGGAGACTTTGACAAGAGTCAAGACTCATTGGAGAGCTTAGAGTTGGAGATTTGTCAGACCAACTCAGCGGTTGGAGGAGCCGAGGAGGGAGGGAGCTATCAGAATGAATTAGTTGTCAGATCAACTTAGCTCGACCCAGCTACTATCAGATTGACTCAACTCTTGGAGGAGCTGGGAGGGAGGGAGCTAGTGTCTCACACGTGCAACATTGAAGTCCCCTCTCCTTCACCTACAATCCTTCTCCTGCTGTTTTGTCCATGTGCAACTCCTTGCTTCCACTCAGCTCCTTGTGCCTCCATGCAGCTCTGTACCTCAGAGGCATCTCCTCTCTGTGCATGTGCACCTTATTTGGTTGCCCTCTACTCCCTGCAACCTTCTCTTGTCCTTCTCTCCCTCTGCTCCAGCTTCTATTCTCCCTCCAGGTGGCTTCTGCTCTCCCTTCACATGGCAACCCTTTTGTATGGAAGTAGATTCCCCCCCCATAGAAGACACGTATTTGTATTAGGTCTCACTTGCAAACAATATGTATAGTATTGTCTTATGTAACACAATCTTGCCTGTATATCTCATGCAGTGATCATACCACCTACTTTTATGTCTATTCCGGTTCCCCTGATGACTATGGCTATGAAGACCACCATAGAGCGATCCCCAAGCTTAGCGACCCCATCAAGGTTTTGTTTAAGGGGAAGGCCCAGCAAGTCCCCATGATTGACATGTCCACTACCACTGCTAGCAAGTGCTCAAGGCTAGACATGGACCACGAGGCGCAATTGAAGCCCTCCATCTCATGATGCCTCCCACCTAGTTGTGCCTTCCAGTGATTGCAATCAAAGTACATGCATATATTTTAAATAGTTTGGTAGTGATAGTACATAATATATTAATTGCATATATCAAAGGATATTGTATTCATTTCAGTTACAAATTTACATGAATTTTGGCTATGTAATAAAAGACAAGATTAACTATAATTCTCTAAAGGGAAAAGGGCAGAAAATTGAAGGGTATCTAAAATTCTCTATAAGGAAAAGGGTAGAAAGAAGTCTATTGTCCCTCCACGTGGCTTCTACTCTCCCTTCATATGGAAACCCTTTTGTATGGAAGTAGATTATTGTGTATCCATACCAACCTAGAATCTTCCATGGTTTTGTATGCATCAACAATACATTGTTGCTATAATATCCCCCCTCATAGAAGACACATATTTGTATTAGGTCTCACTTGCAAACAATGTGTTAGTATTGTCTATATGTAACACAGTCTTGTCTCTATATCTCATGCAGTGATATGTGGTTAGAAACATCACTATACATGATATATATATATATATATATATATGCGCCAGCTGTTGGGATATCTCAAGGTGTATGCCTCAGGCACACCTTATGTTTCTATGTGTGAGTGCTAGAGGCACAGTTAGGTGCCCACAAGCACAGTTAGGTGGTGGAAAGCCACATAGGATGATTGAGAGAATCTAGGAGCAGATTAAGGAGATGATTGTGGAGCTCTGAGGTCATCAGTGATGTCAGTGACCTTGTATGAGGTGCCTACTTAAGGACCTCTCTTTTCTTCATTCCATAAGCAAGTATTCTGATTTTGTGTCCACTCTACTCTTTCCTTTCAGTGTTCCAACATGGTATCAGAGCCATTTGATCCTCCTTGAGCCCATTTTTGCCACATCATCATCTTCTTCCTCTTCTTCTTCTTCACCATCTCTCCCTCTTCTTCCAAAAATTTGCTTGAGCTTGTTCTCCTCCGATTCTCACCCATTTCCCACGCCCTTCCAGCTGGAGATCCCTCTTGTTGGGGCGAATTTCGGGCTGCAAGAAATTGAAAAATTTCAAGCTCTGCTGGTCGCCATTGTACGAATTTCGTCGAATCTTCTTGCTGCATTTTCTCTGCGCCTGCTCCTTCTTTGTCTAATTCCTTTCAGGGCAAGCTTCTCCATACCTAGAGCTACCTTGTGCTGAAATCTGAGCAACAATGGCTGCATATTGAAGGAGAAAACAGAGAAAAACCAGTCGACTTTGTTGAAGAAGGAGAAGGCGACCTGACGCGTTTTTTCACCTCTTCTTCCCAGAGGTTCTACTGTGGTATACCAGCTTTCTTTTGCCTCAGAAAGCCCCCTTTCTTTTGCTTTGAAGAGTGTGCTATAAGCCCTCCAAGTTCAGCTCTCTAGTTTTGACAGTTTTGACAAGCTTTTGAAAATGATGCTACATAAAATGCTACTCTAGCATTTCTGGTCTTTTGAAGTTTTCAATAACTTCACTACAAGTGTTGCTTCAGTTTTGTTTTGACTTGCTAGACCTGGTTTTGATTGGAAAGTGTTTATTTCATCTACTTCTATGAAGCATGTAAGAAGAAGCATCATTGTTTGAAATCTAGTCACTACTATTTGCTACATCAAGTGCTCATACTTTGGAAGTCTTTCAGTTATTTTTGCCTTGTAAGAGAGATAGACACTGCCCAATATCTGGGTTAGACCCTCTCATGGCTACCATATATAATCTTGAGAAGTTCAATGGAAAGGGCTTCCATACATGGCAAATGAAGGTGAAATTTGCATTGATGCGGGAGAACTTATGGGGACTTGTCAAACCTACTCCTACCGCTTCTTCTACGGCCTCCAATGCTGGACAATCTTCAACTCCGACACGACCGGCAAGGGATCCAGCAAGAGAAGAAAAGGCATATGGTATCATTGCTCTTGATTTGGGTGATAATTATATACACCATATCTCTGACTTGGAGTCTCCTTCGGAAGCTTGGCAGAAGCTAGACATGATTTTTGGTGCAAGCTCTCATATCTCTAAACTATCACTTAAAATCTCTTTCTTTGAATTAAAGATGGCAAGTGATACTACTTTAGCTGCTCATGTCAACTATATGCGGAGTCTTATGACTCAATTAGCTTCTATCAACTCTCCTATCACTCCTGATGATGCTATGGCAGTGTTACTTAAGAGTATGCCTGAAAGTTTTGATCACATTGTTAGCACTTTGAAGAATATTCCCAATCCTAACCTTGAAGGCATTATCTCTGCTCTCCAAGAAGAAGAAAGGCATATGGAGCTAAGGAAAGGCAATGACACTGCTTATGTTATGAAATTCCAGAAGGGCAAGTATACTCCTTGCAATCACTGTGGAAAGACAAATCACCTTTCAAAGGATTGCTTCAAAGTTAATCCATGCAAGCACTGTGGCAAGAACAACCATCATGAGAAGTTTTGCAGAGCCAAAGCAAAGACAGAAAATGCAAATCTACTTACAGTTAATGAGCCTCCACAAGATGAGGCATCCTTTGAAGATTATGCATTTTAAACACATCTCTATGTATGCTCCAGATCTCTCTTTTTATGTCAAGGTACTCAGCCTGGATAGTCCTCCAAAATGAATGAAAATAAACTATTGTGTTTTGTGTGTTTTGTAAACACCTCTGGTCACCTTATGATGTAGGCCATGTGTATGTTTTGTTCCATGGTACCTCCTGCAGACATTGTGTGCATGTACATGCAGGGGAGATAACCATTGGAAGGTCTGTTTGTATCCCTTTTTGTTTACCTTACACCCAAGGGAACCCTTGCTAGCATGAGAACCTAGCCATAGATTTATCCTTGACCACCATGAGATGGCATGAGAAACTATGAGACTAGATGTATCCTTGACATAGCCTGAGGCATTTTCTTGAGGGGGGGTTTGTTGGGATATCTCAAGGTGTATGCCTCAGGCACACCTTATGTTTCTATGTGTGAGTGCTAGAGGCACAGTTAGGTGCCCACAAGCACAGTTAGGTGGTGGAAAGCCACATAGGATGATTGAGAGAATCTAGGAGCAGATTAAGGAGATGATTGTGGAGCTCTGAGGTCATCAGTGATGTCAGTTACCTTGTATGAGGTGCCTACTTAAGGACCTCTCTTTTCTTCATTCCATAAGCAAGTATTCTGATTTTGTGTCCACTCTACTCTTTCCTTTCAGTGTTCCAACACCAGCCTCAAGGAAACAAAAGAACATACATGAGTGGCATGTATGACGATGCAAATTAGATATCCTAGGTAAAAACCCATTGTGGCTTAAAAATCTAAATGTCTCAATTTCCAGTATCAAGTGAACCCCTTGTCCTAACATGATGGTGGCAACCTTGCTAGTTGTATGAACTAAGCATTGTCACAAGGGTGAATGACTCTCATAAATAGCTATCCTCAAGTTTGCAAGAAATTCTAAAATTATAGGATTTAAACCAGGCATCACTTCCAAATAGTTTTGTGGTTCATGATCTATATTGTACACAAGATTGTGCAAAATCAAAGATCTCTTGTCTAGCCCCATGAGGTAGCAAACTCCTGGAACAAAGATACATACTACAAGCAATCTAAAATATATATATACCCCTATTCCAAGAAAAAAATTAATTAATCTAGGCTCCTACTAAGACATATGCCATCACATGGTTGTATCCTCTTATATTCTTCTTAAACAACTTGTTCCTAGCATCATTTCCATGCAATATAACTTTTAAGTCTTTTGATGGTTCTTCTAATGGAAACAACAACACATGTTCAACTTTACAACAATGTTTCCCCACAGCCTAAGGCATACTTACTCTTCTCTCTTGCTTCCACAATTGATTATAAAAAAAATGCATATATGATTTATAGGTCCAAGTTGGCTAAAGAGTAGGAACATTGAAGGCCAATGGATATGGATATGGATATGGATGCCGTATATCATCTGCTAATGGAAATCAATGCAGACTACAGAGACTCCCTCCCACACCTAAAAATACTCCCTTTTGCCAGCAACATGCTCTCATGATCTTGAATCTTGAAGCCCTTGTTGCAGCCAATCAAATCCTTGTACTTACTATTGGAGTATCTATTGCATCCTTTTCCCAACAACATGTTGTTGCACATTCAGCACACCATCAGGATGGAAAGTATGGTCTATTGATCTAAATAATAAGAATCCTTGCTTGCATGCAAATACACTCTCATACTTCTTGATCTCCACCTTCCTCCATTACAATGTCATTATTATCACCTTCTTCATGGCCCATATCGTCATCTTCTTCCTCTTCCCTAGATCCATCGACATAATTATTTGGATCTTCTACCGGCATCTGTATCCACATTCCTATCTTCAAAAATATGTTTGCTTTGAGGAGCAACTTGGACCACGTACCACCATCTTGGATCCAAATGATCCAAATGAAAGACCACCTATGTTGAAGATACAAATTAGGTGCTAGTCATTATATTCATTTATGCTCAAGTTTTTTTTTTAAAAAATGAACATCTATCAACATTTGTTTGAAAATGAAGATATTAGCTTTTAATCAATTAATTAGTATGTACCTATTCACAATGCTCTAGAAGAAAAAAGGTATTACTTTCATTGTTCCAGGGTCTCGTGGAGTCAATGGCAAAGAAACCACAGCTGTCTCTTCTGATTGTAGCATTGGGACCATTGTAGATAGTTCTAAACCATTTGACATCAAGAATGAAAATACTAAATTGTCTAAAATCAACTTCATAGATGTCACATATGGTCCCACAATAATCTAACTGCGAGGAGAGAAGATTGGTATCAAAAGCACTTGCTCTCTGCTATCTTGTACAAAGTTAGCCATGACTTCACAATCATATGTGACTCTCCTTGAATCCATGCGTTCCACACAACAATGCCATCCATGTGACCACAATGCACTGTACTTTTTGTACTACAAAAGAACATGATTAAAACAATGAGGATGAATTTTGTAGCGATTGTGATCATAAATACCCAAATTAAGTAGAAAGATTAAAAACTTACATGTGGCATACATCTGACTACAAGCTCCCGCTCTCGATTGGTTATGTCCTCTCCATCATGTTCGACTTCACAAAGAGCTTCTTGTAGCCAATTACAATACGTGTGTCTGGGGAGAAGAGCAAGGTCCAATGGATATGGCACCCTATGCCTGTGCATGACTCTAAAACTCGCCCTCTCATTTATTCTTTTTGCTTTTTTCTACCTCTTTCTACTTCCATAAACCCTCAAAATTTATGTCTTCTCTTCTCTCTTTCTTTGTCCCTCTCTTTCTCTGCAATTCTCTCTCTCTCTCTCTCTCTCCCCCCTCCTTCCCTCTCTCCTTTAACTAAACCTCTCATACAAACAAAAAAATTATTTCAAAAAACATAGAATACTTCTCTCTCTCTCAGTGGGTCTTCCAAGGTACCCCTCAGACAAACAAACAGCAAATTATTTTGAAATACTTAGTTTAAGATATGCTCTCTTCCTGCGTTGTTTCTCCACAAACAAAGAAAACATTATCAAGATCATATCACTCTCTCTCTCCCTCCAAAAACTATTTGATTAGGATCTCTTTGCTTTTCTTCTTTCTCAAATACTTCTAAAACTTGGCAGGTTGAAATACAATCTCTGTCTCTCTCCCTCAATCATCCCCTCAAACGGAAGAAAACATAGCAGTTCAAAATAGAATCTCTCTCTCTCTCTCTCTCTCTCTCTCTCTCCCCCTCTCTTTTCCCTTCCTCTATCTATCCCTCTTGTAGTAGCGAAGAAACAATGACTATTTTTTGTCTCTCTCCCTCACTCAAATATAATCTCTCTCTCTCTCTCTCTCTCAAGATGCAGCATGGATAGACTGCCTCCCTTCTGATACAGCATAGATGCCCCTCATCTCGAGTTGACTCGCCACGAGCTTAGCCAGGTCACGAGAGCAGACTTGCTGCAGCTTCATACGTATCGCACTTGGATTTATCCCACGCAGCTTCCGACGAAGATGGCCACATATCGTGACCACTTCCTTCGGATCTCAAAGGATGGATTTGTCATTCCACTAGGCTATACAGGTATCCACATGTCCCACTCACTGAGGATTGCCCTTGGCTAGCTTAGAGTCTCTTCGCATCAGCTCGAGATAGAGGCTGGTAGGATGCGACGCATGGAGGATGGATGGCGACCAGGCCGAGAGACCAGGATCTGCCCTTGTTGCACCATGGGAGAGGTGGAGTCAGAGGAGCACTTCATTTGCAGATGCCAGCTATATTATGAGCTCAGAGGTAGATTCCACTGTCTCTTCACGGATGGCTTTGGACCTCTCTCACGAGTGATGGACTACGAGGATCAGCATTGCCTAGCTCTTTATGTCAGGGAGGCCACTATGCTTCGACGAGACTACCTCAGAGACCATCAGCACAGACCGGAGCGTGATAGAGCCCAGCCTGATAGAGCTCAGGCACATGCTATACCAGAGGACAGAGACCAGGAGGAGCACGAGGAGGTCAGAGCTCACACAGGACACATGCCTCCACCCTGTGGATGTACATATGAGATGGTTTGTAGACGCCGCAGGATCTTGTTACATAGGGGACGTACTCGCCGCTTCATCTCCAGACGATCCAGGATGATGGCAGCTTTTCGGAGGAGACTTACTCATGGAGATCTCGCCCCACCAGCCGCTCACCTCACCTTTGCTCAGATTTGTACTCTCATAGTAGGAGGCAGAGTCGATGGATAGGATTTCCAGTATTATTTTGGTTCTCAGACTCCGTGACACCTGGACTTGTATCTTTGCATTGGCTTATTGTACTCATCCCCCCATTTTGCACCCAGGGGCAGTTTCCTTGCATCTAGTTTACTTTGTATTTAGGCTCAGATTTGACATTATGTACTTTCACTTGCATTGTATTGCATAGCACTTAGATGATATTCGACGATGCCTCTTCTTTGTGGCACGTTGATTTTGTGCTATCTTGTATGCAGAGTTCTTGATGTCCCATGGGCCCATTTTGGCCTTTAGTGGACAATAATACACTTTCTTCTTTCTCTCTCTCTTCCTCTATCTATCCCTCCTATACTAATGAAGAAACAAACGACTATTTTTTGTCTCTCTCCCTCACTCATCCCCTCAAATAGAAATAAACATAGCAGTTCAAAATAATCTCTCTCTCTCTCTCTCTCTCTCTCTCTCTCTCTCTCTCTCTCTCTCCCTTCCTCTATCTATCCCTCCTATATCAGTGAAGAAAGAAATGTCAAAAATAGTCTTATAGTTTTAAATATCATCTACCTCAATCTCTCCCTCTTCCCTGTCTTTTGTAACAAACATATAGACAAAGTATGATACAAAAACATATCTACTTAATACAGATGGTGAAATCACTTCATTACCTAGAAAGTATACGTTTGTTCTTCTAGAGTTGACTGTCTATACTCCAAAAAGGTAGAGAAAGACCCAAAAATGATAGAACACCCGTTTTTCTCACTCCTTCCAAGCAAATTTAGGTCATAACTTTAGGAGTTGACTCTCTATACTCCAAAAAGGTAGGGGAAGAGCCGAAAAATGAGAGAACACCCGTTTTTCTCACTCCTTCCAAGCAGATTTAGGTCACAACTTTGGTTTTTAAGAGAGAGTGAAATAAGTAGAGAATAAATGGAAGAGAAGAGAGATGAATAGACTTGGGCAAAAGTTTCTCTAAGAGATTTTTGAATGTGGAAGAAAAATGTGAGCAAAGAGGAGAGAGAATGACTAATCAAGAGTGGAATGAAGATATTTTGAAACTAGATGCTAGAAAGTGGCTAGAATGAATGTTTGAAATGTTTTGGAAGAGAGAGAATAGGGAGAGAGTTGGTTAGGAAGTCAAAGTTTGGGCCAAATGGTTGAACGAAATGGAAAACATGAGCATAGTTCTAGGTAAGGGATAGCTTGCCATGGGAGGAAAACAAGGAGGTCTGACATGGTCAGGGCAGGCCTGCCAAAGATAATTTTTTATTGTGAAGCACTAATTATGTTTTTTGGGGTATTTTGAAAAAAAACTAAAATTTCCCCTAGATTTGGGGAGCCTCTGTTATAGAGAAGTCCACATGGCATAATCTCCTTCATGGATACCATATTCCCTCATCCAAGCCTCTAATATTTTAGTAATTCTCCAAAGGGCCCTTTTTTTAGTCCAAATTTTTTGTAATGGGTTAACAAGTTTGTGCACGTGCCACAACAGGAGGATCCCCATTCATGTGGGTGGAGGACAATGATCCATGGCACGTATTTGTTAGATACTTACTTTGCACATCCGTAACTAGACAGGGTAAGTATATAATGTTCATAATGACTCTTGTACAAATGTCATTGTGAAACAAAATATAACCTAATCTTTCTTACTATTGTTCTTGATTGCAGGTTTCAAAGGATAGCTTTACATTAGTGTATGTGGATGGATGTAGATCCATGGTCATAGAAAAGCTATTAAGTTATGCTCATAAAGTATCCCAACAGAGAAGCAGAGTGAGATCTAGAGCTAGTGCTTCGAAGAAAGGAGCTGACTGTCACTTAAGGGACGGAGCCTACCACCACATGTGGTATGGAGGAGCAGGGGGGTGAGGAAACCATCATAGTTGAGGATAGTTCCAAACCAAAAGAGAAGCTTTCTAGTGAGACCCATCATCGACATATGGAGGATCCACAACAGCATGATGAGCAGCCTCAGCCTTCACAGTAGTAGCCTGATGAGAAGCCTCAGCCTTCACAATAGAGCAGCCTTAGCTTGATCAACAGCCTCCGTCACAGCAGTCTGATGAGCAGCCTTCATAAAGTGCCCACTGAAGTAAGATTATAGAGAATTCTCCATGTGAGTTTGTACAAAATGGCACTTGTGCCAATCTCATGCAATTCATGTGAGTGGCAGTAGTGAGATTGGATATGGTATATATTGAAATAGAGGTTGTAAGGAGAAATACTGTAACAACATATTCACATTAAACATATAAGGAGTAGATTGGTAGCGGTGCCATGCTAAATAGAAAGATTTATGCATTGATATTTTTTATACAATGGCACCTGTGCCATTCTACACAATCTCACATGGATTAGGATGGCAGTGGTGCCATCCTACTCCATGTGAGTTTGTGTAGGATGGCACAAGTGCCAACAATCTCAAGCCATTCTCCACAATCTGAATTAGTTTGCCACTCTCATTCTATGTCTATGTCAGTTTTAGTAAATTGGCAGCAGTGGCATGCTGATAGGGAAGATGGAAACAAATGTGGAACATTTATGCATAACAATTTTGAGACATTGGCACAGTGCCACTATCTACAAACTCTCATGGATTAGAATGGCACTCTCTATCAGAATGGCACTGGTGCCAATCTCATTTGTGTCAGTCACACAAAGAATCACATCAGTGCCCACTGAAGTTAGATTGTAGACAATTCTCCATGTGAGTTTGTACAGAATGGCACTGGTGCAAATCTCATGCAATTCATGTGAGTGGCACTAGTGAGATTGGTTATGGTATATATTGAAATGGAGGTTGCAAGGAGAAATCCTGTAACAACATATTCACATCAAACATGGGAGGAGTAGATTGGCAGTGGTGCCATGCTAAATAGAAAGCTTTATGCATTTGATATTTTTAATACAATGGCACCTATGCCATTCTACACAAACTCACATGGATTAGGATGGGAGTGGTGCCATCCTACTCCATGTGAGTTTGTGTAGAATGGCACAAGTGCCAATCTCAAGCCATCCTCCACAATCTGAATTAGTTTGCCACTCTCATTCTATGCCTATGTTAGTGTTAAGTAGATTGGCATCATTGCCATGCTGATAGGGAAGATGGAAACAGATGTGAATCATTTATGCATAAGAGTTTTGAAACATTGGCATAGCACGCCACTATCCACAAACTCTCATGGATTAGAATGGCACTGGTACCATTCTCTATCAGAATGGCACTGGTGCCAATATCATGTGTCTGTCACATAGAGAATCACATCAGTCCCCACTGAAGTTAGATTGTAGATAATTCTCCATGTGAGTTTGTATAGAATGGCGTTGGTGCCAATCTTATGCAATTCATGTGAGTGGCACTAGTGAGATTGGCTCTGGTATATATTGAAATGGAGGTTGCAAAGAGAAATGGTGTAATAGCATATTCACATTAAACATGTAAGGAGTAGATTGGTAGCGGTGCCATGCTAAACTGAAAGATTTATGCATTGATATTTTTTATATAATGGCACCTGTGCTATTCTTGAGATTTAGGATGCCAAACGTCCTTGTCGAAGAGGTCAGCATCGAATCCATGCAAAGAGGGAGGTGGCACGTCGAGAGTATGTTGGGATGAAGCTAGATTTGCAGGACCTTTTCCTTTAGTGTCTGTCTCCATCTGCCTGGAGGTGCTATTCTTGTTCTAAAGTCCTGATTGCGCCTAAGGCTGAGGATTGGCTTGGGATACCAAGTTTGTGTATAAAATATTTGGCTTTATGCTCTGTATGGTTTATGAAAGTGTTTTGATTTGTTTATTTGGCTTTATGTTATGGATGGTTTATTTAAGTGTTCTTATTAACTAGGTTAGATAGAACGGAACAAGGGTGAACAAGCCCAAGGAAGCTCAATTTATTAATGTTTGTATCCTCATCAACCACTTCTCCTCATTTGTCAAAAGCCTTTCATTGTGCTAGCTCAGAATGGGGCTAGTGAGGACGCATTTGATTCCTTTCTAGTATATAGTTTTACATTTTCTTATGTAAGATCTTGTTTCATTCTCTACCAATGAGAGAACAGTGGTTAATATTTTTAAGGGAGCATTCTCACTATATTCTCTATCAAGGAGGCTTACAGACTATCTGATATCTTTTATGGTCATATTCGATAGTTTAAGGTTAGTATAGGATGTAGGTTGTGAGTGGGATGGTTGGCTACTTGGCCATTGTATGTTAGGAGATATCATTCGCTTTACGTTGTCCTTGGCTCACATCTAGTAGAAAATTTGGCCAAGTTCTGCCCTCTATTAGGTGCATCCTTAACAAAATCTTTTTTTTTCCCTCAAGAAATTTGTGTGGCAAGGAAGTTGATGCAATAATAGCCTGTATGAAGGAAGGTTTGGGTCTTGCCTAATGCAATTCAAGGAAAGTTTTAGGATGTAGCCTTGAGGAATTGCTTCGCTTGGAAGTTGATAGTGGTGATGGCTTAGTAGGCTCTGCCTCGAGTGCCCAATGCCCACCTTCTAGAACTCTATAAATAAACGTTACTTTTCAAGAACAATATTGAACACCCCCCCCCCCGCCCCAAAACAACCGAACAAATAGGGATTAGAAACATTTAAAGGAAGCCCTTGTGATAGAAACAGTAAAAGAAAGCCCTTATTCAAGTTTTCCGAGGTGCATGGATGAAATAAAATCCCACAAAATAATATTACTGAGAACCTTCCTAAAGGGGAGGCCAAAAAAGGAGGTCTTCCTTTATTCACGATGTTTTATCATGTTGGGTTTATATGGTGTAAAGAATGAACAATGGATCGTGATTCAAGAAGGCAATTGGAAGGATAATTTATAAACATATAGATATAGAGGAGGCGATTTGCACGAGGTTCCCGGATCATTTATCAGCTGATTTGTATGATGCAAAAATAAAAGAACTTTGAGAGGCTGCCAAGTACGAAAAAGACATGAAATAAATCATGGTAGGAGCTTCGTTGAACTCGCGGCCAATTATCAAATGATAACAGAATCAAGTAAGTAATTTCCGTAAGCCTGTCACTTGCCCATTGGGCGATCTGGATCCTGAATCCGAGGCACCTGTTCATCATCATGTGACGTTTGGATCTTACATCCAAGGATTTATCAGTCCATTGACTGGCCTTAAAATTCTGGAACTGTGAGTCATGAGTCCGACTCATGCCTATCTCATGCTTCAAGCATTGTAGAACACTGTATGCACGATTGATCAGAAGCTCGGAAAGATGAGACAGTCTGCTTGCCTTCTCAATGATGTGGTCCAAATTTTCTGCAGGCCGGTTGACAAATTTTGAAATCCTTTACTAGTGGCAGAAATAGGGGAGTGTACATGATCGAAGTTGACAAAATTACAAAGTGAAAAGCAACAACTTGGACGTTGTAGCTCCGTTCAACATCCAGCTGTGCGGGGTTTCTAAACGCGTTTTTTGAAAGCTTAAATTCAAGCTTCCATGGCGGAATGACCGCTCTTTGGCCAGACCTCATCCTTATCGCTTAGATCTCCTCTCCTCTTCTACGTAACTTTCGCCCAATTCGTGCCCCAGCTCCCCAATTCCCCTGTCAACGCGTCCTGCAGCGTAGCATCAGTACGCTTGCTCGATTAATCATGGCTTCCCCTTCACCCATCTCCGCCAAACACAACCACCCTGACTCTGGAGCCGAAATCTACGATCCTGCCTCCGGTGATGTTAAGGTCCTCGGCGAGTCTCTGAGCGCAGAGGAGCACGACCTTTCCAACGCGAGTGCTGAGTTCAAAAGTACTGCGATTCTTACTTCCAAAGAGCAGGTACACTACCCACTCTAGCAATTCTTCGTTTATCAACATGCTGCATTTTTTATGGATAAACGGGATGCAACGGTTGCATTGCATTAGATGGGTGAGGGAAAAGACTTTGCAATTTCTTTGCCTTAATCTGATTTCATCACGCCTTTATCTCCAGTGTCGATCCGTTCCAGACCTCCCTAGGTCGAACAGGATCGTCGCCTTATCTGTGGATCTGTTTGACACCTTAAATCGTAACTTGGACGTTCGACCAAGATCATCCAATCCAATTTCCTGTTTGAATAGCTCTTCAGTGGAAGGTCTTTGATTACTAGAACCCTCTCGCATAAGCTGAGAGCCTACTCGAATCCGACGGAAAACTTAAAATGAGTAGTTCTCCACCCCGCCCCCCCCCCCCCCTTCTCTCTCTCTCTCTCTCTCTCTCTCGCGTTGCCGGCAGGACTACCCCCGCCCTCTTTGTCTCTTTAGTTCTCGTTCTCAACCCCCTCTCCAGCTTGACCCCAAGCCTGCCTTGCAGCTCAACGCCCTCCCATCCTCTCTCTCTCTCTCTTCCCTCTGTACAGCATGTACAGCAGATTGTAGGCTCCACAAGCATTGTCAATTGAGGACATTCTAATTCGTATTGCCAAGAAGTTAATACAATATATATTCAATTCAAGGTATAAATCGAGGATTATGTCTCCAATAATTAATATAAAGGAGGAGAAATCAAGGTTTTTTGTTTTTTGTGGTAAAAAAAGACAAAATTTGTATTAATAGAAAGCAAAAAGAGAAAAACTGCCTCTTGAAAAGAAGGCTATCAACTAGCTATAATCAGCAAAGAGAGTGATGTCTTTTGCCTAGGTACTTAAGAACTCGACCAATGTTTGCAACTATCTCTTCACAAGGTACAATTTTTTGTTAATAGGTCCAAGCTTGAAGGGAATATTATGTTTTCAGGCGAGGAGAAATGAAGATATGAAGGCAATAATTTATTCCCAATAATTTGAGTGAGGGAGATTATATAATTTGCAATAAAATAAGATAAAATTTAAAATAAGATTTCTTGTCAAAATTTGAAGCTTTGCTAGGCCCCCAATTTTGTTTGGGGCCCCGTTTTGGTTTTCATCTAATAAAAGCCGGCTGTTTTTTGAAAAAGATTATTGAGCTGTAGAAAAAAAAAAATTGGGAAAAATTTGAAGGGCTTGAGGAAGGATATTCCCAAAATTTAGCACTGGGAGAATTTCCATAGGTGGGCCTTTTGTCGAGGTCTCGTGAAAAGTGTCGCACGGGTGATCGACAATCTCGACTTGGAATGGTTTGGCACATGAGCTTCCTTGCTTAGAAAACTGATGGTGACTTGCAGCTTCACTGATGGCATCTATTGCATGAGAAGGTCCAAATATCTGACGGCTAGCATAAAATTCTTGCTGACTTGGACTAGAGAAAAAAAACAAGTTGAATAACTTTTGTCATTAAAATGGCTTGCCCTATGGGTGAAATGGTAAGTTGGCACTCCACCGAGAGAGAAAAAGTAGGGAGTGAAATAGTAAGTTGGAGCAAAAGTAGGGAGTGAAATAGTAAGTTGGAGCTGGGGACGTGGAGGTGGAGACTACGTGGAAATTGGGGGTTGGATTAAAAAAACATTGGAAATTATTGTCCCATCTCAAGCTGGGCCTCCATCAATTAGGCTTACCAGGCCAAAAAGTCAATTGATGGTGTCCGGGGGGGGGGGTAGAGGTAAGAGGCAGAAGCCGCCAAATGTGGAGGGGGAGGTGCTAGATATGGAGGGAGGGGCCAAATGTGGAGGGGGACCAAAAAAGTTAGAGGGAATTTATGCTTCCGGAAAGAGCGGCGTGAAGCACGTTGTGAAGAAGAAAAGTTGGAGGAGCGATTGGATTTAATTCAATGTGCGCTATTATGGATTGCACCAGCTTTAGAATTTTGCCTCTTTCTTTCGATCGACAGAAATCCTCCTTCGAGCTCCATCGTCATCTCCATCTCCGTCTCGATCTCCAGCTTCATCGCCATCGCCATCTCCACCTCCATCTCCATCGCTGCTCCTCCTCCATGCCTCCCTCCAATTCCCCCTCCTTCCTCTCTCATCCCCCCTCCCCTCAAGATTCCCTCCTCTTCCCCCCCTCCCCTTCTTTCCAGCTCCACGCCCTCCTCTCCTCCCAAGACAAGGTTAGTCCTTTTTGCCTCTCCGCATCTCTGCCACCCGTCACTGGTCCTTTATCGCCCCCTCTATGATCGCACCAACCCACCAAGGATTTTGGACTTTTCCCCGCAAAATTGATTCCTTTGCCGCCCGAATCCGCTCGCGATCCTTAAACAACGGATTGCGTTGATCTTCCACACAGCTCGCTGTGATTGCAGTTCAAGTTGGTGGCAAATTACGTTTGTTCAATGCGATCGTATCGCTTGTCTTTGATCGTTGGATCTTTGCCCCTAATTAATTTACCGAATAAGGTAGAATATTTCTGTGGGACGAATCAATTAATGAACACTTTCTACCGCCTTCTCGCAACTGCTGGAGCACCTGGTACTGCATTAGAGATCCTGTTTCCTCGATTCTCATATACCCATCTGTGAGTCTTGAACTGATTTATAAAAGGCAAATGTTTTGAGTTGACAACGTTGTCGTATCGCTTTTCTGCTTCAAATTGACCAACTAGCGAAAATTTGAGCATGGACGGGAGTTGCACTCTAGCTAGTCATACAAAAATGAAAGCCCTTCGGCTGCAGAAAACTCAACTCCAATAACAAAATTAGAAATAGCGATCACCACTCGTTTTTACTCCTAGCACACTGTATTGGCGCAACGTGAACTCCGTCTGACATTCTATCGATCATATCCCTTGTTGGCTTCCTGGCTACTTCAGTCCCTAGGTTCTGAAACGCAAGTCATGAACCGACATTGAATCTCTTTTGAAATTTATTTTTTAAGATGAGCCACTAGGTGGAAGCTCCCCTGGTCCACCACGTCTTCCTTATGGTGAGCAGATTAGGTGTTTTAGAGCAATTAAGTGCATTTGAGAGGAGTGCCGTCCTTTGGAGTAGGTGATAACTTTTGCCCAAAGCATAATTCTGGTATTTCTATAGAAAAACTACTTAATGGAAAAGTCAACCCAACAATTGTCTGCTATACTACAGTATTTGGACCGCAAGAGACTCTCTATTATCAAGTGAGCCCCTGTCCTTGTCTTGTTATCTTGTCTTGAACGGAGCATACTGTACGATCATTGATTCCTGATTGCGTGAGTTGCACATGTTGTGAATGAAATTAAGGCTTCTCCTTTTGTCTTACTGGTGTTGTTTAATTCAAAGCATTCGATACGACTTTGCTTTCTTCTTCCGTTGATTGGGTATTCCGACCTAGGTTTTTTAATTCCAGACGTGCCTATAGCTTTTTTAGTGGGAACTAGACCCGGACAGGCAGCATTGGCAATTGCGAAGAAAATCAATTTCAGTACATAGTGGTGAAGAAGGTCTGTACTTTGTAGCTTGAAGCTAGCAAATAGCACTTGGATTTTCAACCACACATGTGCGTGGTCAAAGAGTTGGCAGCATTGGCAATTACAAAGAAAATCGATTTCAGTACATAGTGGTGAAGAAGGTATGTACTTAGTAGCTTGCAGTTAGCAAATAGCACCTGGATTTTCGTAGAAAACCTTACATGTGTGTGGGCGGAGAGTTAGCAAACTTCTCTCCCAAAAATGTAAGACCAAGGAACGTGCCCTTCCTTGGGAATATAGTTTTTTGTATTTAGTAAAGATGTAATCATGTATTTGATTTAGCGTATAGTAGTCTGGAATTTTAAGAGCACTATAGCAAACTACGTTCTTGTAAAGGAACGTTGCCTCAAAATACAAAACAAGGCACTAAATTTTCCTATAAGATCAAAAAATCGAATTCAGATAGGACAACAAAATCCAGAGAGCATACCATAAAATGTAGATTGGAGACTACCTGAACAGAGATCGTTGCTTGCTTGAACACTTCTGCCATCAACATTGCAAAGGGGCTACGGCCCTGGATGAGTCTCGGCAAAGCATTCTTATCAAATTTTTTATGCCGGACGAGATAGATTTTGGTATAGATCTCATCCTTGACACTTGCAAATCTTATGGATTGGCCATAGAATTTGATCATGCATGGATTAGTTTTGCTAAAGCACATTGGCTACCCTGATACCTGGTGGCATTGATTCTTGCAAAACCATCAAGTAAATGCTACATAATGATTTTGTTGGAGCACATTGGCTACCTGAATGCCTTGTTTATAGAAAATCAAAACATAAGATCTTCTAGCCAATGGAAAGCTGCATCATAAGCGAGCATGCAAGGGAGAAAATGCAGGATGTACCAGAGGCTAATAGAGAAAGGCACTTGCGAAGAGTTGCTGGAGCCAAAGAAGCTCGTGGAATCCCAGTGAATGAGGCTCGCTCGACCGAGCTCGGGAGTGTCCTACTCCTTCCGAAAGCTGTGCTTTTAGCACTCCAAACGGATTTTCATGCGCAGCTAGCCTCCAAAATAATGTCAATGCGGCCACTGAATCTGATTGTGTCTGCAGGTTGAAAGATAGAGTCTGGCAACTTGCATTTTTGTTCAATCAAGCTTCCAATTTGGGTTCCTCCCTGAAGCCCCATCATGAGCTGCTGCTTTGGTGCTCATATCCGCCCGTGTGTGAGGGATGGGCCAAACAAAGATATGTCATGCTAGGTGCGGTATAATATAAAACAAGGGTGTAGAACTCCATTTCTCACGCTCTCTACGTTGCAAGGATGAAAGAAAAGATGAAGTTCAAAAGTCCTAGCAATCTTCAAATTTTCATAAGTCCTCCTTAGGGACAGCAAGAGAAAACGAAGATAATATGACAGGCAAGCACACCTGACCGGACTCTTGGGCATAAGCAGGATTTCAAGGTAATTTGGTATTGAAGAGCTTGGCAAGAGAGCTACCAATGTTGGCTGATGAGATGCCAAAAATATTGTAGGAAATTGACAGGACAATACTCAGATTCTTCGACGTAAAGGTTAACTGATACTGAGAATTATTGGATGGTATCTGCGAAGTCGCAAGAAGGAAATACTCAAGAAAGGAGAATCAACGGAGAACATGATTCTCTCATAGTCATTGGAGCAAGCTGCTGAAGTGCTGGAAGTTGCTCAGAGATGAGCTTGCCTTTTAGAGAGAGGAGCGTTTTTATTAGAAGATGACATGGCTTTTTATTTTTGGTTGCTTTTATTTTAATCTATAGGGCATCCAAAAACAGGGTATGATGTGGCTCAACGAGAGGGCAGAATGAGGCTTTGGTTCCACTATGCTGCCTGCCTAAAAACATTCAAAGAGCTAGCAAAGTGTGGGCCCACATTTAAAAGAGCTAGCAAAGTCCTTCACATCTTTGTCCTTCCCATTAGATTGGTGCCTGCAGCAGCTAGTGCAGTCAACACTTGAGCAATATCAAAGATCAATGGGCTGGGTCATTTGCCTGAGAATAGAAGACAAGGGGTTTTAGTCCATAGTCAGCGGTTCTTAACAAGGCAGAAGTAGGACAGGTGAGCAGATAAAATTAGCACATAAGCATATGCTGCATGGATTCCTATGTGATAGTGTCTTTGCAAGATAAGTTTGTTCTGGTAAGATTGCAAAGGAAGCCTGGAGGAGTTTAGGCTCTCTATGTGACAATATAGTTTTATCATCAGGCTTTATTAAAGAGCAATTGAATAAGATGAATGAGATGGATTGCATTTATTGTCGTGTTGCTTAAGGGAGATTGTTGGTAGAGCACCTTAAAGCAATGAGGATGGAAGCCAAAAACGAAGGATGATAAACTCCCTGCCAAATGATTAACACTCTGATCGTGTGACTATTTTATCCTTGGCCTGGAACATCAAGGTGGACATGATGGGGGTTGTGATTCATACATGAGAAGAAACATAGGGAAAGTCATTGATAGAAAAAGACAATGTATGGTTTGAAGATAAAAAGGGACATTGGTGTGCACTGCCATCCTTGATCTCCTCCCTCAGATTTCACCATTGATGCCTTGCCACAAGGTGATCTTACAGTTGTATTTCTTTGGCTTTTACACAGTGTCCTTCCCTCCGCAGCTTCCTCCCCTCCCATCAACACTGTGCTACCATATCTATCACATGTATGGTAATTATTATCTGGGAAAGCTTTTTTGTGCCTCTCAAGCATAAGACTGCGATTGCTCTGTCCTTTACTAGGCCTAATGTCTGGAGCATTTTTTCTAAATGAAACATTTTGAAATAACCCTTGGAAATGCCACATTGTCAAGCGGCTGCTCGCAAGTGAGTCTTCGAGATCAAGAATCAGACATATAGACAAGTTGAAAGGTACAGGGTAGTTGCATTGGAGTAGATTATGTTGCATTTCTGCATTAGAGTAGTTGAAAGGTACAGGGTAGCTGCATTCGAGTAGATTACGTTGCACTTCTGCATATTTAGGGAGGAGGACGTCGGCATGAGTACTTGTGGCCAGAAGAGTTTGAAATGGATCTCCAAGAGCAACGAAAAAGCAAGACACAATGTCTTCCATAATGAACCACCAACTTGTGAAAAGCCAAAGCCTTGGGTTATATAGAAAATCCTATCCCCAATCCTTACCCTAGAAAGACAAAAGCTAGTTGACTTACGCAAAATTACTCGTCAAAATTTGAAGCCACGATTGAAAGGCTAGAGGGAGGAAATTCCCAAAAAATAGCAGCAGGAGCCGCGAGCGTTTTCTTTGGGGGATAATTTCCAAGTGTGGGCCTTTTACAGTAGTCGAGGTCTAGTGAAAGGGGTCACACGGGTCAATCTTGCTTTCTTGTTTTCTTTCTCTTTTATTTATTTGATGTATTTTAGTAAGCAGTGGGTTTGCCCAAGAGACTGCGCAAATCCAGTATAGCTGCTTATGCTTGGGCACTGATGACGGCATAAGTGTTGCTTTGCTTGCTAAGTATGTCTTCCTTTTGTCTTTCAAAAATTTTGTTACCTCTTTTTTCTTCTCTTCCATTTTATCTGTTATTTTTAGTGTAGATTTTTGGACTTTAGAACAACAAAAAATCTAAATTTGTACGATTGGATATATTCTAGTCTTATGAAGGTATATACAATCTTGGCATGTAATATTATGGCATATCAGCTTCCTTGCTTAGAAAATTTATGGTGACTTGCGGCTTCATCGATGGCATCTTTTGCACGAAATATTTGATGGCTAGCATGAAATATCCCCCCTTGTAAGACACCACAAAGGTATATGCTGCTCAAAGGCTTCCGGTGAAGATATCTTCCAGATTGTTTGCAGATGGACAATAGATGAGGTCAATGGAGCCAACTTCGATACAACCCCGAATGGAAGGATGATAGTTTTCAATGTGTTTCATGTAGCATGAAAGTCAAGATTGTTTGCGCCGTGGCAATGGAACTCTTACTCTCAGTAAAGGTCCAGGATATCTTTCTTCACAAATGACAAGGGTCAGGGAAAATGTTGTGGAGGAGTGTGGGATAGAAGAGATGCATCATGGCACAAAGAGTGGGAGCACAAGTGAGGCAAAATCCATGTATTAGAATGAAGGAATGACCTCCATTTTATAGAAAGAGAGGATGGTGTAGGCACCTCCCCTAAATCAGTGGCAATCAGCCCCTACATCAGTGGGATTGGCCTAAA
Organism: Dipteris shenzhenensis; assembly: GCF_047967505.1. Lineage (NCBI taxonomy): Eukaryota > Viridiplantae > Streptophyta > Polypodiopsida > Gleicheniales > Dipteridaceae > Dipteris > Dipteris shenzhenensis. The sequence continues at coordinate 8,764,297 of NC_141623.1, forward strand.
TCAAAGGAACCTCCCATGTGGGGGCCTTTGGCTTACATCATCACTTAGGTCACACACTAGACACATCATAGCACTAGATGTGCCTCTACAACACACACACACACACACACACACACACACACACACACATGTGACTCCCCTAGATGCACACATGCACCATAGAGCAAGCCCTTGACCATAGTTATCCCAACATACTCTCTCTCAAGGGTTTGCCTCTTGCAATGTCAAGGATACATCTAGTCTCATAGTTTCTCATGCCATCTCATGGTGGTCACACATGGCCATCTCATGGTGGTCAAGGATAAATCTATGTCTAGAATCTCATGCTTGCAAAGGTGCCCAAGGGTCAAGGTTTACAAAACTGGGATAGACCAAACACATATCACATGGCCTACATCATATGGTGACCAGAGGTGCTTTACAAAATACAAAACACATAGCATTCTTTTTGGAGTACTACTCTAGGCAGAGAACCTTAAAATTTGACCAACTGATGATAAACAAAAAATCAAAGACAAGTTGCTCGAAAGGCAAAGTCCTTGTCTTCTACCACAAAGTTGGATGCTTCTTTTGCTGATGGAGTTCTCTCTTCAACCAGATTTGTCATAGTCCTCTTCTTCTCATTGCAAAACTTTTCAGAGTGATTATTTTTTCCACAATATGAGCGAGGGTTGATTCTATAACAATCCTTCTCAAGGTGATTGTTTTTCCTACAGTATTTATAAGCCTTGTACTTGCTCTTTGAAAACTTCACTGCAAGTGCCTCTGTATGCATTTTGCCCATTCTTGAAGTGTTCTTTCTTTCCTCTTCTTGTAAGGCACTAATGATGCCTTCTAATGAGGGTTGAGGAAGATTCTTCAAAGTAGTAAACACATTGTCAAAATCCTGAGGCATGCTCTTTAAAAGCACTGCTATAGCATCATCCTCGATGACAAGGGAATTAATTGAAGCTAGTTGTATCATAATACTTCTCATATTGTTGACATGGGCAGCAACATTATCTCCCTTCATTTTAAGTTCAAAGAACTTAATTTTCAGATTTCATTTGGAAGTATGAGAGCTAGCACCAAACAATATCTCTAACTTGTGCCATGCTTCAAAAGGGGATTCCAAATCTGAAATGTGGTGTACATAGTCATCACCCAAACCTAATGCAATGATGGCACAGGCTTTCTCAATTCTCTTTGCATCTTCAGGTTTAGAAGTAGAGTCAGTGGCTTTTCCTTTACCTTTTATTGTAGTTGATTCACCTTCCTGAGAGGTTTGAGTTCCTTCCTTGACTAAGTCCCATAGATTTTCCTTCATAAGCATAAACTTTATCTTCATCTGCCAAGTATGGAATCCTTGGCCATTGAACTTGTCAATTTTATAAGTAGCCATGAGAGGGCCTTACCTTTGTCAGGCAGTGTCTACTCTCTTACAAAATGACTAATCTTGTGGAACAAAGAAATCTCCCTCACCATACAAATGTAGATTGCTAGGGATAAATTCAGAGAATCCTAATTGTTTAGCATATTCATACCCTGTTGGCTTCTCCCAAAGTTTCTTGGCTGGGGTCTTCTTCACTTTGAATTTTGTCCTTCTTGTAGTCTTCTTTAAGTGATTAGCATTAGAAGAACCTTCAGAGCTTGGTATTTTGACAAAAGATCAGTCCCAACTGAATTTCAAACTGAAAATGCATTCTCTGATCTGTACTTTGGCATTACTTCAATCCTCAAGCATCACTCTAGCATTTACTCTAGCATCAAATGTCCAAAACTGTCAAAAATGCATTGCAGTAGACTAGCTCAACTTGGAGGGCACAATTCACACGACTGAAGAAGAGTTTGAGAGGGCTTTCTGTGCAAAACTGAATCTTGAATACCCAAGTAAGTTCACCACATAGCATTGTTGAAATAGTGCGCCTTTTTGTCTGGGAGAGTTGCGTCTTCTTTGACTGTCTTTTCTCTGATTTCTTCTTGCTCCAGCAAGCATTGGCCTTCAAAACTCATCAGCAGCAGGCTCTAGGCATGGACCAGCTTGTACTAGGAGGGCTCAGGCAATGGTTGAGCAGAAGAGCAGAATTGCATGTTTTGACGTTTCAGCTTGCTTGAATCAGCGCGGGTAGAATACTCCAAATCTAGGGAAATGCTTTGGGCCAGAGGAGTGCCCCATAGTGTAGAAACTCGAGCTGGAAGGGATTGGCAAAAGTGGCAAGGAATGGGAAGAACAGAGCTAAGCAATTTTTGAGAAGGAAGGAGGAAGAAAGCTCAAAAAGAGGTGTTAGAGAAGATGATGAGGTGGCACTACCAAAATGAGTTCTACAAAGCCTACCAACTCTGATACCAAATGTGGAGGAGTGTGGGATAGAAGAGATGCATCATGGCACAAAGAGTGGGAGCACAAGTGAGGCAAAATACATGTATTAGAATGAAGGAATGACCTCCATTTTATAGAAAGAGAGGATGGTGTAGGCACCTCTCCTAAATCAGTGGCAATCAGCCCCTACATCAGTGGGACTGGCCTAAATCAAAGGAACCTCCCATGTGGGGGCCTTTCGCTTACATCATCACTTAGGTCACACACTAGACACATCATAGCACTAGATGTGCCCCTACAACACACACACTTTTTTTTTTTTGGTGAAATCATTGATTGATTATATTATATGAGTAGCAACCTCAAAAAAAGGTGCTACAATTACATCAACTGAAAATTTCAGTATATGCCAAAAAGACCTCATGATCTATGCAGCGGGTTTGCAAGCAATCAAAGAAAGATTGCTGCAGAGAACGCCTAAAAAAGCCAAACAGAGAGAAAGTAGGATCACAAAAGACTTTACAATTCCTATATGTCCATAAAGTCCATAGTGCCCAGTAGCAAACCCAAATGAAGAAAAGATAAAACTCCGGTCTGGATGGATGAACCCCAAATAGCTAGAAGAACTTCCCAAACGGAACAGATGGGAATCTCGCTCGCACGTGCTATCGAAGCAGATCAAAAAACTCACGAGAGCACGGACAATGCCAAAACAAGTGAGGCACAGTCTCTGAAGAAGGATAACATCTATGGCAAAGTGCAGGAGCAATGTGTCGATGAGCTAATAGCTGTCCAGATGGGAACACTCCCAAAAGAACTCGCCAAAAGAAAACCTGTTGCCAAAGCGGTACTTTATAGGCCCAAAGTTGCTGTAATCTTTTCCTCCACCACTTGGCTGGGCGATGCATTCGCCAAACAGAATCACCTCTCTCTGAAACCCAAGGTTGAGGCAAAAGGATTTTATACAATGCAGGTACAGTAATCTGAGATAGCCTCAAAGGACGAGAAGAGGACCCTGGAGAAGTCAAAGTCCAATCTTCAAGTCGGTCCTGGAGTTCCAAAGGAGGAATCATAACAAAGGGCGAAAGCATAGAAGTAATTTGTCGCCACAAAGGACGATAATGAGAGCCCAATCCATATGTAGTAGCTGCTAGAGAAAAGGGGAACACAGTACCAGCATCATCTATAACATCAGCAACCGAGGTGATGCCTTTAAACAAGACAAAGTAGGAACGTCGAGGTTCCTGTAAAGCCAAGGGAGGCTGAAAGACTTTCGACCAGTGAATGCTTTCATCTCTCAAAGAATTCCCAAGCAAAGATTGCCGTCCATTCCATTCCAGATGAGAAAGAACATGCTTCCAGTCAAGAAGCAAGCGGGAGACAAAAGGGCATCCAGGCAAAGTGCCATCAGTGCAGCCAAAAAGAAATCCCAGTGATCGAGTTGCCAATGACCAAACGCAGAAATACTGATATGAGTGACCGGAGTCCTAATCATAAGAGCCCAAGGCTGATCACCTTGCAGAAATTGCAGCAACATTTTCCCCTTGTGGGCAAGAATATGCACATGAATATCCGTGATGTCAATCCACCATGCATCTTGGGAGAACAAATGTGATGCATCGAAAGTAGCCTGAGACTTTTTTTGCCATGTTTGGATCGCCAGAAGAGTTCCATAAAGACAGACATGAAAGATGTAAGATCTGCCTTAGTGAACATGATCAATGGCCAGTAAAATTGAATATATGCCACAAGGATGGACTGCACTATTCGAAGAGGAACGTGCAAAGGCCAGGTTGCCAGTTTCCAATACTCAAGCTTTTTCCGAAGCTTAGCCAAAACCCAATCAGTTTGTTGTCGGCGAGTGAGTTCCCACCCCAAAGGGTAACCAAGATGACGAACAAACTGAGTGGGTGGAATGATATCCCCGGGCCATAATAGACTATGCTAGTCTTTGGAATGCAAAGGGAGCAGCTTAGACTTCTGAAAATTAACATGAAGACGAGCTGCCAAACCATAAATAGAGAGGGCCTGCATCAACGAGGCACCAAGATCATGGGGCGTATTCTTCAGGGTAAAGAAAGAATCATCCGCATAAGCTTGAGCAACCATGCTGCGATTAGCATCCAATCCTGTAGCCACAAGATGATCAATATATTGCAGCATAGGATGAGTAGCAATGACATACAGTAAAGCACTGAGAGGGCATCCCTGGCGGACCGAACAACGAAGAGTCCACTCATTAGAGATATCCCCAGAGATAATGCAAGCCGCATTGCTATCTCTGTAAAGGCAGTAAATAACCTGCTGCATTTTTTGTCCAAACCCCAAAGCTCGCATAGTTTGCGAGAGGAAATCCCATTGAACTGTGTCAAAGGCTTTTGCAATATCTACCTGCAAGAGTAGAACATCTTGCTGCGTGTATTTGGCATATTCAATCCCAATATAAGCATTGGCAATGTTATCTGTGATATGGCGACGTGGAACAAAGCCATATTGGGAGGGATGCAACCCATTATGCAAATAACCTTTAATCCGATCAACCACCATTTTGACAATGATCTTGTAAATGACTGGCATGAGGGTGATTGGCCTCCAATCACCCAGTGAATCACATAGCTGCTTTTTTGGAATCAGCTTGAGAAGACCCTTTTCTTCATGACAAAGGCATCTGCTGATTTTGCCATGTTATATTTACCATTTGCAGCAAGGTGAATTTAAGAAGATCCCAGAATGTAAGAAAAAATTCAACAGTGAGACCATCCCATCCTGGAGATTTCCATCTGCCACAGGATCTCAGTGCATTAGACAATTCCCTTTTAGTGAAGGGATGTTCAAGTTCCAAACACTGAGCATCAGACAGAATTGGATGAACATGCTGCAAAAGAAGCTGACGTGCAGACACGACCCGAGGAGAAAGAGTATCCAGATGTCCAAAATGAGTGGAGAAGTGCTGCACACATAAATCAGCAAGCTCTGAACGAGATGTTGACCAAGAACCGTCAGGCATCCGGATCCGACAGATATTGGCAGCCTGTCTTCTGTAGTGTAAACTCTTAAAAAATTGCTTGGAAGAGCAACCTTTATCCAAAAATGCCCGTTGTCTGGATTGAGTTTCCCATTTAGCAAGCTTTCTGCGATCATTAGATTGAAGAGAGAATTGAGCCTGACATAAGAGCATGCTTTCCTCTGAAGACAAAGGGCGAAGATGAGTAAGCTCAGTCAAACTCTGACATGTAAATTTGGCATGTGCTACAGTCTCCCTTGTGTCTTGCATATAGGATTTGCCATAATCTCGAATAACTGCTTGCATCCGAGCAACAAAAGCCTGCCAGGCATAATCCAAACCAATGCGTATCTGACGAGAGAGAGGCTGAATAGCATTAGAGACCAAGGCTTTAAAGTCAGCGTGCTCCAAATAACTATTATTAATCAGCAAGAGCCTTCAGCAAGGCAATCTGTTAGTGGGAAATTCATGTAAGGAAAGCCTCAACCAAAGAGGAGCATGATCCGAATGTGTGAAAGCATGATCAACCCGAATTCGACAAGTAAAGGCATCACAATGCTGTGGATGAATCTGATACCATCTGTGCAAGCGTGCCCGATAAGAAGATTGAGCATTATGCTGAAAGGTATAACCTGGAAGCATGGGCTGTAATTCCTTCCAGAGATCAACCAGGCGCAACTGAAGCAAAAAATCAGACCATGCCTGTGTTTCAGAAGCCAACATATGAGTGTGGCCTGAGGTGTTGTCACCCGATTGAGGGGCATTATTAAAGTCACCACAAATAAAGGCATGTTGTCCCCATGGATAAGTATGCATGGCAGCCCAGATAAACAAAGCTCTATGACGAGAAGACTGGGGGGCATAAACCGATGCAAATTCAAAAATTTCCCCTTGAACAAGGCATTGAACAATAATCCATTCACCATGGCGATCATTGAGAGCCACAACAGGTTGAAGGTCGTGCTTTACCAAAAAAGCCACACTAGAAAAGGAGTGCTCCCCAGCATAGAAGATATCATAACCAGCAAAATGGCCTATTTGACCAGCATACATATGCTGATTATGCTCTTGCAAAGCAATTATATCAGGCTGCAATTGCCTGATATACATCCAGACAAGTTTCCATTTGCGACCATCACACATTTCGTGTACATTGAGAGTAACACACTTCAGATGATCAAGCATATTTACAGTTATGGGACAGGTATGTACAGCAACTAACGGGCTGTCTACATCTGCATTTCCACCTCAATGTCCGGGCGTCTGCCCTGGGATGAAGCATCAGCCGAGGAGAGGACAAAAGTGTAGCAACTTCTTCTTCAGGAAACAAGGTCCGATTTGGGATGCGTCAATTTTACAAGCAAAAACCTATGAGCAAGTTTATCCGAGCGTGTTTTTCAAGAGATTTTTTAAAATGTTTTTCTTTAGGAAACATGGTTTTTACACTTTTATTTTCACTAGAACTAGATCCCTTTATCATAAAAATATACAGACTAGTCACTCATTCATTTTTACACAACATAATTTTCTTATTTAGAGACATCCCTTTGTACCCCTATTATTACCTTAAAAAAGTGTTGATTCCTTTAAGAAACATTCCTCATAATCACTCTCAATGTAATAATACTATGCATATATAATTACTTATTAACACATTTATATCATATGGCAATACCTTTTTAGTGTTTTTATAGCATATTTATGGACATGTTTCTAAAGAAGTTTAAATTACTATAAATAAGTATTAACTTGGGCTTATATATCACTCTCATAAAATACATGTAATATTTAATACTATATATGGAAGATTTTCCAAAATATAACTTCGTGGATGTGCTCAAATGGGGTGTTCCGATCAATTTGAGTGGTTGAATGACTATATTTGGACATTGGATATGAAAGTTATGTCACTTTTAAAAGTGCTATCCAAGGTAGTTTCGCCAGCGAAACTACCTTGGGAGACTTGCTTCAAAGGGGTTTCGCTGGCGAAACTACCTGGATGGCTTGCTTCAATGAGTTTTCTTTGAAGAAACTCTTTCATGAAGATAGGTTGAGAGAGGGTTTTCAATGTCACCCCCTATTAAGTAAAAGTTGTAAGAAGGATCATAAGGGAATTTTCATAGAGAAGTCTACTCTACATGTGGGTTTCTTCAAAAGCCATCCCATTATGCTCTCACCATTCCTACAGATTCACCTAAAGATTTTTGTATAAAATAGGCATTGCTATAATTCTTTGCATATTTCTAAGTGAAACTATGTTTTCTTCTGATCGATTTTTGCCATATTTATGCATAGTTGGAAGCTTTTTTTTTCCTTCGCTCGGACGCTCGGAAGATTTCGCTCAGAAAATGCTCGTCCCCGTCCGATTTGCAGTCACAGCAGCCCAGGTCAAGCCAACACTAGAGTTTTCAGCAGGTGTTTTCCCATGAGAGGATGCACCACTCCAAGTCCGAGAAGGCAAAGGTCACCTGGGGGAGATCACTTTGCGAGGAGTTTGCCATCCATCAGTCAAAAATTTTTCCCCCTTCCCCTGAGGTGGAGAGGACAAAGGCACAAGAAAAGAAGCATTACCATGTGAGACAGCCAGGGCTTTGCCTTTGTCTTGAATAGAGAAAAACTGTTTGACCCCTTTGTTTTTGACCACAGAAGAGGCATTTGCATTCTTATTCAAAGGCTGAACCATTTCAGCTTGCACTAGCATCCGTGGAGCTTAGGAAGGGCATTGTGAAGCCATGTGCCCAAATTGCTTGCATTCAAAGCAAGCACCTGCAAACAGCCCCCACTTGAGCTTGTAAAAGGCACTCCCCATGGAAACATTATTCACAGTGACCGAATATGAAGCTAAAGTGGGATGATCTGTATCCCACAAAATGCAGAAGCGATTCGAATTTCCATTGGGTCGTGGTGGACATACCAGCTTACCGAGGGAAGCTGCACTTTTAGGTAGAAGAGAAGACAAGCATTGAGGAAAATCCACAACTTCTACCCAAACAGGGCAACGATGCCGAATCAATGTGCCGAATCAATGCCTGGTAATCCCGGGTGGGAGACCAGGGCAGAACATGGACCATCTGCTGGCCATAGAAAAGAGGAGAGTGCTCCAGCAAAACCTGACGATGCTCCTCATCAGCCATGATGATCTCAAAAAAGCCCCTCGCTGCATAATGAACTTTTTTGACATAAGAACCACCCAGGGTTTGAGTCAACCAATTCCCAACATCTGCAGCAGCAGGCATCCGTCCTGGGAAGAAAATTATAATGGCATGCTTTGCATACTCTTTAACTAGATCAAATATATCATCCACTTCTGCCATAATGCCAGTGGTGGGAAGTGGATCTTTCCAACCTTTACGGGTGTCTTCAAACCCTTCTTGCATAACCTCATAAACAAGCTGAGCCTCAGCACAGTCATGAAGGGAATCATCTGAATCCATCACATGTTTTTGTTTCTTGTTGGAAACCGACTTGTCTTTGTGAAAGGTTTTCTCATAGGAATAATCCACCATTCGAGTTAAGGAAAAAACTTGGAAGCAGCAACGCTTTACAAGGAGGAAAGCACAGCAGGTACAAAGCTGTACAGTGTTTTTCTGGCTGTACGGACGAAATCGTATGCATTTTTGACAATACGAATTTTTTTTTTCTCTTCTGACAGGCAAACTGTAGAGACTTCCCCGACTGTACGGACAAAGCTGTACGGATTTTCGACAGTATAATTTTTTTTTTCTGACAAGCAAACTGTACAGGATTTCCCCCGACTGTACGGACAAAACTGTCACACACACACACACACGCACACCACACACACACTACACAGACACAGACATACACACACACGCGCACACACACACACACACACACACACACACACATATTTTTTTCAAAGTGAAAACTCTGAATGCTTTATATTACAAGACAGCTATCCAGGAAAAAACTGGCAAACTGAAATAATACACACACACTCTTCTTCTTTTTGTAAAAGAGAGATATCATTCAGAAAAATCTACATTCGTAGCTGACCAAAATAGATCTCTACAACACACACACACACACACATGTGACTCCCTTAGATGCACACATGCACCATAGAGCAAGCCCTTGACCATAGTTATCCCAACAAATGTTTGGTTGGCTTATGTAATTGTTGACTAAGGTGCACCCTTGAAGTCCTTATGTTGTCATGGTTTTTGTATAGTTTTGTTCATGCACTAAGCCTCATTAGTTTACTGCAAGAAGATGAATGATTATGAAACATGACCTACCTGCTAGTTTTATCTTTCTTCATAGTTTGTAAGCACTTGGTTTGATGGCCTGAAACTAATATGTCAGGTTAAAATATTGAGAGTTTCATCATGTAGTTTTTAGGTAGAAGGAGATGTTTAAATGAAAAATCAGGATGCCATGCTTATGACTAGTATGTATCAAGTGTATGATTGGCTCTCTATATTTTTGCAGTATGATGCTATGTACACAAGATCTATTAAAGACCCCGATGGGTTCTGGTCAGATATTGCTTCTGAATTTTATTGGGAAACCAAGTGGTCAGAAGAAAATGGTAAAGTCCATTCAGAGAACTTTGACATTCGGGAAGGTGCCATTAAAGTGGAGGTGGGAACATTCTAAAGACACCTTTGGATAGCCAAATTGTGAAGTGCATACAGAAGCCTTTGATTCTGCTGTTGTATGCTAATAGCTAATCTAGGATGACATGTTTTGATGTGATGGTGTCCAGTGGTTCAAAGGTGGTAAGACAAACATATGTTACAATGCTGTGGATAGACATGTTCAAGCTGGCAAAGGTGATGATGTTGCATTTTATTGGGAGGGTAATGATCCAGGGTTCGATGGAAAGTTAACCTATAAAGAGTTGCTTCATCGTGTCTGCCAAGTAGGAACATATTTCTTGCAGTTTGTAATGATTTCCACATTAAATCTGTGAGCAGACTCCTATAAGAACCATATAATAATGCTTCTGTCTCTTTTCCAGCTCGCTAATTATCTCAAAGATATAGGTGTAAAAAAGGGAGATGCTGTTGCCATTTACCTGCCCATGTTGGTAGAGTTGCCCATAGCAATGTTGGCCTGTGCTCGTATTGGAGCTGTCCATTCTGTAAGTCAACTGCTGAAGTTTGTTTTCTATGAATTGTCTCCTTCATTACCTAGCAATACAGTGTCATTTGACAAATGGAAAATTAACATCTTTCCTTTGTGTTATGAAGGTGGTTTTTGCAGGGTTTTCTGCGGAGTCCCTTGCTCAACGGTTGTTTGATTGTAAGCCTAAACTTATAATTACCTGCAGTGCAGTACGCAGAGGCCCTAAAGTGCTTAATCTCAAGGCTATCGTTGATGAAGCAATATCAAGCTCTCTTGCACAGGGTGTCTCTGTTGGTAAGTCACTAAAGCCATCAAATATTTTTGCGAGCCATGCACATGTACAGATTTTGTCTTCTATTTCACATTTCACATTTCACTAGCTTTGCCAAAACAATGATATAGAATACATTGTTTTCAGCCCAAAAATGATCAGGAATAATTTACATTACGTCATGCAAATGAGTCGCTTACTTCCATACAATATGAGCCTTGTACTCTGCCCTTGCAAGCATTGATTCTACAGTCAGATTAGTTGTTCGAAGGGGTAGACGGTTGCATGGAAGGCCACACTTTATCATGTAACTTTCTTAGACGGCATGAACCTTACTGCTCTATTTCAAGCCCGAGGGGTTCCTTCAACTTTTCTTTGTGCCACAGCACTTTTTATGTTCCGAGACTCTGCACCATAATCGTGACGACTTGCAAGATCTTTGGATGCACGGCCTTATTGAGCATTCTTATGCACCTTCTTGATGTCAACATGATACTGGGATTGCAAATCATTAGCATGTTATTGGTATCAGTACATCATTAATACATGCATGTCATAATACACTTCATCAGCCAATGGAAAACAATGTGAAAAGCGATTGCATGTAATATATCCACAAATATAAGAATTTCATCGTAGGTATCCATGCCATCTGGACTACCTTTTGATATCAATTGAAAGCTTACCTACAAAGCTATCCAAACACACATGAAGAGCATAGTAACATCTAAAATTGCTATATGTGTGTGTGTGTGTGTGTGTGTGTGTGTATGTATATGTGGGAATGTTCTTGGATTCATCTAGGTATATGCTTCTGCTGTATTAGCGGACATGCAAATCTCACCTTGTAAAGTTTTCGTCCAAGTTTCGACCTGCTGGTATTGCGATAATTCTTTCTTTCTTAAATGGTGCATTGCCCTATCAGTTAGATTTAGATGCTCGTTTGGGAGAGACTAAAATGAAATCGTTTAGACTTCACAAGCAGTTGTAAATTGAATGAAGAGATTTGGACTACTTTTTGATTAGCCTTCTCCTTTAGTGCCAGCCTTCGTCATGGCTGAGTTCGCCCTTCACCTCCGTAGTGCCGACAGAAACTTAGTATGAAGACTTTGTATAAATGGATGCTCAAGTATGTGTGGGTGTGTGGATTTGTATGTGTGAGAGCATATTTTTATACTATGGTCTACACCCACTGTTGGGCGCTGATGACGTCAGTGGGGATGTCATAGTAGCTAGTCCCTGCATGATGGAGTTTATGGTTTTCAATCTTATGAGTGACTATAGTGAGATTGAAACTGCACTATGTTTTGTTTTTAGAGGATGAGTTTGGGAATGTTCCTGGATTCATCTAGGTATATGCTTCTGCCATATTAGCGGACATGCAAATTTCACCTTGTGAAGTTTTTGTCCAAGTTGCGGCCTGCTGGTATTGCGATAATTCTTTCTATCTTAAATGGAGCGTTGCCCTATCAGCTAGATTTAGATGCTCGTTTGGGAGAGACTAAAATGAAATTGTTTAGACTTCACAAGAAGTTGTAGCTTGAATGAAGAGATTTGGACTACTTTTTGATTAGCTGTCTCCTTTAGTGCTAGCCTTCGTCATGGCTGAGTTTTCCCTTCACCTCCGAAGTGCCGACAGAAACTTAGTACGAAGACTTTGTATAAATGGATGCTCAAGTATGTGTGGGTGTGTGGATTTGTATGTGTGAGAGCATATTTTTATACTATGGTCTACACCCACTGTTGGGCACTGATGACGTCAGTGGGGATGTCATAGTAGCTAGTCCCTGCTATGCATGATGGAGTTTATGGTTTTCAATCTTATGAGTGACTATCGTGAGATTGAAACTGCACTATGTTTTGTTGAGTTTGGGAATGTTCCTGGATTCATCTAGGTATATGTATATATAGATATGCATGTATGTATGTATGTATGTATGTATGTGTACACACACACATACACTTTTTTTAAAGAAAATTTCGTTGCTTTATATTACAAGAGAGCTTCCCAAAAAGAGAAAGCTGGACAATACATCAACAGAAAATCTCAATACAAGAAAGATATACATCATAATCTATGAAGTGAGTTTGCAGGTAGAGCTGAACGTATGCCACTAAAATAGATTGCACTATCCGGAGCCTAACATGCAACGGCCGAGTCGCCAATTTCCAATATTCAAGTTTCTTTTTCAAATTTTCAAGAACCCAATCTGTTTGTTGACGATGCGTCGGTCATCATCCAACCCAAAGGATAACCCAAGTGACGAACTAATTGAGTAGGCGGAACAATCTCCCCCGGCCATAAAAGACTATGCCACTTTAGCATGCAATGGTAAGAGCTTTGATTTCTGAAAATTGACATGAAGACCAGCAGCCATGCCATATATAGAGAGACCATGCATAAGGGAAGAAAGGTCTGTCTCAATATTCTTCGGGGTAAAAAAAGAATCATCAGCATAAGCTTGAGCAATTGTTGGGCAACTCCCTTGTATTTCCAAACCATGGAGCATATCAATAGCCACCAAGTGATCCAAGTATTGAAGCATCGGGTGTGTGGCAATAGCATACAAAAGTGCACTGAGCGGACAGCCTTGGCGAACAGAACTACGAAGAGTCCAAGTCTCGGAGATATCCCCCGACAGGATACAAGCAGCTTGACTGTCACTGTAGAGCCAATATATGACATGCTGCATTTTGTACCCAAAACCCAATGCTCTCATGGTCTGTGAGATAAAATCCCATTGGATAGTGTCAAATGCTTTAGCAATATCACCTTGTAGCAATAAAACATCTTGCTCAGTGTATTTGGCATATTCTATGCCAACATATGCATTGGCAATGTTATCTGTAATATGCCGACGAGGAATGAAGCCATACTGTGCAAGATGAAGGCCATCATGCAAAAATCCTTTGATACAATCAACAACCATCTTAGCAATGATCTTATAAATCCTAACCCACTGCAACTTCAGTCCCACGACGAAGTTGAGCTGCAGATAAAACCCTGCCCATAAAGTAGAGACAGACCCCAAACTGCTGAGCCTGTCGAAGACTGGAAACTAGAAGGGCAAAGTCCAAAGAACAAACAAGCGGTGACTCGATGAAGGAACATTTGTGACGAAAACAAAACACATATGGCGAAGAAGGTCCAGTTGGAGGGAAGACGAAGGACCCTCTGCGATATCCAGCTTTGCCGATTTAACCAAAGTGGAGGGAGGCAAACCACCACGCTTCCGCCAAAAGAAGACACGTGCAGGAGGAGTAGAGGCAGAAGGGGAGGCTGAAGCAGAGAAAACGAAAGAGCCATCTGTCAGAGGAGTAGGAAGAGGGGAGGAAGAGACATCAGGAAGACACTGTACATAACCCGGCGTGAGAAGAGCAAAAGGCTGTACAGATGACCGTACGTGTACGAATGACCATACAGTAGGTACGGCTTGCGCAGGGGCAAAGGAAGGGGTAGAAGCAAACGAGAATGCCGCGCGCACACACACACACGTGTATAGCCTAAAAGAATCTAGCAGCTACCAAATCAAGGCTTGATTCCATTTTTATATATGAATAGAGACACACGCACATGGGGGCATGCACCATATACCTCCCTCTCTCTCTCTCTCTCTCTCTCTCTCCCCCTCTGCCCTCGTGCTGCATGCCCAAAATGTCGAGAAAAATGATTAACACAAACTTCAGCAAGTTGGGCTCGAGAAGAAGTACAAACTCCATCTGGCAAAAGAACTCTGCATATATTTTCAGATTGTCGTTTGTGATGTATAACTCTTGAAGAACTCTTTAGATGAGCAGCCTTTGTCCAAAAAAGCCCTTTGCCGTGCTCTGGTCTCCCACTTTACAATTTTCATGTGATCATTGGATTGGAGACAATGTTTTGCCTAGCATAAGGACGTATTTTCTTCCACTGATAGAGCACGAAAGTGATTGAGCTCAGTCAAAGATTGAGAAATGCTTTTGGCCTGAGCAACAGAGTCTCTCAGATTTTTCATATAAAATTTCCCATATTCACGAATAACTGCTTGCATTCTAGCAACAAAAGCAGTCCAAGCATAATCAATGTCAATGAGACTCAGACGTAAAATAGGCTGAAATGCATAAGAAACCAGGCCTTGAAAGTATCATGTCCCAGGTAACTAATATTGATTATGAGCAACCTTTTTTTTGAGATCCTGTCATCTGGCATGTCATGGAACGAAACCTTGAGCCGTAGAGGAGCATGATCTGAGTATGTGAAAGCATAATCAACCCATATTTTGCAAGTAAAATTATTAGAATGCGGTGGATCAACTCGATACTAGGGTTCCAAGTGACCCTGATAAGAGGAGTGTGCATTATGTTGAAAGGTATAACCAGGCTGCATGGGCTGTAATTCTTTCCAAAAATCAAGAAGACCAACATGGAGGCCTTTCAGAGGCCAACATGTGAGTATTGCCAGAAGTATTGTCACCCTGATGCGGAGCATCGTTAAAATCACCACAAATGAAGGCATAACATCTCCAAGGATAAGATTGCATGGCGTCCCAAATCAAGCCTCTACTCCGAGAGGATTGAGGTGCATAGACAGAAGCAAATTAAAACACCTCTCCCTAGATGAGACATTGCACCACAAGCCATCTACCATGTGGATCATTAAAGGCAGCAACTGGCTGAAGATCATGCCTGACAAGAAAGAGTATACCAGAAAAAGAAAGCTGTCCCGCATAAAAAATATCATAGCCAGCAACGTGTCTTGTCTGGCCTGCATACATATGCTGATTATGCTCTTGAAGTGCTACAATATCAGGCCGGAGTTTAGTGACCTACAGCCACAACAACTTCCATTTTCTACTGTCACACAGGCCCTGTACATTGAGAGTAAGGCATTTGATATTCTGAAGCATATTTACAGATATGTAACAAAAAGTGAGAAATATATACAAGGCAACCAAAAACTGTTCAAGATTGCATGTCAATCTCAGGATCTGAAACTCTTCCCTGAGACGAAGAGACAACCTGAGGAGAAGACAACAAAGTAGCAACTTCCTCTTCCGGGAAAAGAGTGCGACATGCTGTCACTGCAGCCCATGCAATGCCAATGCCTGAATTTTCTTCAGGAGTATTAACATTCGATGACGCACCATTCTAAGTGCGAGAAGGCAAAGGTCTTTTGGCTGAAATCATTTTCCTAGAATTTTGCCCAGCACCATGCTGTAGAAATCTGCTTAATTGTTTTTATTTTTGATCACATAAGACAAACCATTATCTTTAGTTGGCATCTGCACAGGCATGGGTTCCTGACGCATTTTCTGCACACGTAAAGGACATTGGGAAGCCAAATGACCAAACTTTTTGCAATCAAAGCAAGCTCCTTCAAACAACCCCCACTTGAGTTTGTAAAAAGCACTTCCCATGTCAACATTATTCACAGTGACCGAATAAGAATCTGGTGTGGGATGATCAGTATCCCATAAGATGCAAAAACGATTGAAATTCCCATTCGGCCCTGGAGGGCAAACTACTTTGCCCAAAGAGGCTGCAATTTTGGGCAAAAGGGAAGCCAAACATTGAGGAAAGTCCACAATCTCAACCCAAACTGGACAATGATGTTGGATGAGGGCTTGGTAATCCCTGGTCGGTGACCATGGAATCACATGCACCATTTGTTGCCCATAGAAAAGGGGAGAATGCTCCAAAAGCATGTGCTTATGTTCTTAATCTGTCATTATAACTTCAAAGAAACCCCTTGCTGTATAATGGACTTTACGAACAAAGGAGCCACCAAGAGTTCGAGTCAACCAATTACCCACATCTGCAGCAATAGGCATACGTCTTGGGAAAAAAACAATGATAGCATGTTTGGCATAGTCCCGCTGCACAGGGTCGACAATGTCATCCACTTCAACCATGAGACCAACTGTAGGGACTGAATCTTTCCATGCTTTACGAGTGTCTTCAAAACCCTCGTGCATGACCTCATAAACCATCTTGGCTTCAAAAGAAACATGAATAGGGTCATCCTAACCCATAGCTTACTTTTGCTTTTTATTATGGTCCAACCTGTTCATTTGAAAAGTCTTGCCAAATTCATATCCATCCATCTCGAGTTGATAAGAAGAAAACCCTGAATTTGAAAGGACTAGGTACAGATAACAGAGGGGAAAATGCATAGAAAAAGGGAAGAAGGAAAGAGGGCAAAAACAACAAGCTTCTGAAAAAAAGAGATGATCGTACGGAACACAGTATGAACAATGAAGGAAAACTGTATGGAAGAAAATAGCACGGACTGTGCCGAAGGAAACCGTATGGACGCTGCAGAAAGAAAAAGGTACAGACGACGTATAGTTGTACGGAAGGCAGACGTATGGCTGTACAGAAGACGGAGGTACAATTGTACGGAAGACAGGCGAAGGATGACGTGGGCTGCAACAGGCTGTACTTATCCTGTACGACCAGAATGAAAACACACGGGTGAAGGAAAACGGGAAAGGATGCGGACATCGTACACACGCCGTACGGTCAGGTGTACTAGTGTACGGAGGGCAGATGTAGGATGGCGACGATTGCAACAAGATGTACGTAGCCTGTACGGCCTAAACACACACAGTCTATGGAAAACGAGAAAATGAGCTCTCTCTCTCTCACTCTGACACACACACACACTTTTTTTTAAAAAGTGAAATCTTTTGATTGATTATATTACAAGAGTAGCAACTAAAAAACGAGGCAGCCAAAAGTACATCAATTGAAAATCTATGTGTATGCTAGATATACATCATGATCTATGCAGTGCGTTTGCAAGCAATCAAAGAAGGATTGCTGCGCGCACACACACACACACTAAGCTGTCCATGAGGAAGAACACCCAATAAAGCTCTCCACAAGAAAACTTGATGATGGAGAGGAATCTTAGAATGCCAAATCTATCTCAAACTCTTTCGCAACCATTTCAAGGGACGATCAAGATGCCAAAGCTGATTTGCCCTGTGAGAGATATATGGTGGAGGAAGTAGAACTTTATAAAGAGAAGAGACAATAATACGTGTAAACTTCAGAGAATGGCATGACAATCCCATAGAAGAAAGTATCCAATCCTCAAGACGATCCTGTAGATGCAATGGAGGAACCGGCTGAAAAGGCTGGAGCATCAAAGTAATCTTGTGCCAAAGTGGACGATAATGCATTGCAAGGCCAAATTTTGCAGCAGCCAACGGAAAAGAAAGGGGAATTCCATCATCATCAACAACATCCTGAACCAAACGAATCCCCTTAAGACTCATAAAATATGAATGTCGAGACTCCTGCAAAGCCAAAGGAAGGGCAAACACTGTAGACCTATGTATACTTTTAGCTCTGAAAGAGTTGCCCTGCAATGAATCACTGCCATGCCATTCCAAGAGAGAGAGGATATGTTTCCAATCCATCAACAAATGAGAAACCAAAGGATAGCTGGGGATTTCGCCTGTCACAGAACCAAAAAGAAACTCCCACTGTGTAAGCTGCCAATGACCAAAAGCTGGAGATTCAATGTGGAAGAGCAAATGACGGATCATGGCAGCCCATGGTTGAGAACGTTGCAAAAACTGCAGCGTGAGTTTCCCCTTATGGGCAAATGGATATTCAGAATGTTGAGACCCCCATGTATCTTTGGAGAACAAAGCTGCTATACCGGAAGCAAACGCAAGCTTTTTTTGCCATTGCGAGAACACTAGAAGAGTTCCAGCACATTAGACATAAAAGAGGCAAGATCAGCCTTGCTGAACATAATAAGAGGCGAGTAGAATTGAATATACGCCATCAGAATAGATTGCACAATTTGAAGATGAACATGCAAAGGCCAGGTCGCCAATTTCCAGTACTCCAACTTTTTCTTGAGAGCTGCGAGAATCCAATCGGACTGTTGACAAGGAGAAATTGTCCAACTCAAAGGATAGCCAAGATGACGAACCAATTGAGTTGGAGGAATGATTTCCCCAAGCCATAAAAGAGAGTGCCATTCCTTGGAATGTAAAGGCAACAATGTCGATTTCTAAAAGTTGACATGAAGCCCAGCAGCTAAACCATATAAAGAAAGAGCTTTCATCAGCTCCGAAAGATCCGGCTCTGTATTTCAAGGAGTGAAGAAAGAATCATCTGCATACGCTTGAGCAAGCAACGGTCGACTGTCATGAATTTCCAAACCATGTAGCTGATCCGTAGCTATGAGATGATCCATGTACCGAAGCATGGGGTGCGTGGCGATGGCATACAGGAGTGCACTAAGTGGACAGCCTTGACGCACTGAGCAACGAAGAGTCCATGCTTCAGAGATATCCCCAGAAAGAATACAAGCAGCTTGACTGTCACTATAAAGCCAGTACATGATATGCTGCAATTTCTGCCCAAATCCCAAATCATGCATTGTCTGAGAGATGAAGTCCCATTGAATAGTATCAAAAGCCTTGGCAATATCAACTTGCAGTAAAAGAACATCCTGCTCAGTGTATTTGGCATACTCAATTCCAACCTAGGCATTTGCGATATTATCAGTAATATGCCAGCGAGGAACAAATCCATATTGTGCAAGATTTAAACCATCATGCAAGTATCCTTTAATGCGATCAACAACCATTTTGGTGATGATTTTATAAATGACAGGCATAAGAGTAACGGGTCTCCAATCAGCCAAAGATTCATAAATCTGCTTTTTGGGAAGAAACTTAACTAGCCCTTTTTTCCAAGAAACTGGCAGATGTTGATGTTCCTAGGCATGGTTAGTCGTACGCAGTAAAGTGGGCTTGAGATGATCCCAGTATGCAAGAAAAAATTCCACTATAAGTCCATCCCAATCCTGGAGATTTCCATTTACCACATGATCGGACCGCAGTGGTCAATTCTGTTTCAGTGAAAGGGCATTCAAGCTCAGAGCTTGAGCATGAGAAACAATAGGGAAAACATGCTGCAATAACTGAGTCTGGGCTGCCAATACTGCCGGAGAAGGAGGATCAGTAGTTCCAAACTGCCGGGAGAAGTGATGAACAAAAATTGCAGCAAGTTGAGCTCGAGATGAGGTCCAATGTCCATTAGAAAGCAGAGTACGACAAATATTTGTAGCTTGTTGCTTGTGATGCAAGCTCTTAAAAAAGCCCTTTGATGAACAACCTTTATCCAAGAAAGCTCTCTGATGTGCTCGTCTCCCATTTTGCAATTTTTCTATGATCATTACTTTGCAAGCAATGTCTAGCTTGGGATAGAGATGTGCTTTCTTCAAGAGACAAAGACCGAAAATGATTGAGTTAAGTCAAAGACTGACATGTAGATTTTGCTCAAGCAACCGTATCTCTCAATGTTTTGAGATAATTTTTGCCATAATCCCGAATAATTGATTGCATACGGGCAACAAATGCATCCTAGGCATAATTAGTATCAATAAAACTCTGAGGTGAAAGAGGTTGACATGCATCATACACCATGGCCTTAAAATGATCATGATCCAAATAGCTATTATTAACCATGAGGAGCCTTCTATGGGGAAGTCGATCATTCGGGATGTCATGCAGGGAAATCCTCAAACATAGAGGTGCATGATTAGAGTGCACAAATGCATAATCAACTGACAAAGTAGTAGTCGAAGTATCAGAATACTGAGGTTCAACTCTGTACCACTTGTCTAGTCGAGCTTTGTAAGTAGATTGAGCATTGTGCTGGAAAGTAAACCCAGGCAGCAAGGGGTAAGATGCTGTCCAAAGATCAGCAAAATTGAAATCAAGCAACAATTTAGACCAGCTCTGCCGCTCAGAGGCCAACATATGTGTATGACCAGATGTATTATCCCCTGGCTGAGGAGCATTGTTGAAATCACCACAAAGAAAAGTAGACTACCTCCATGGATACCTCTGCATATCTTCCCAACTCTGTCCACGATGACGAGAGGATTGTGGGGCATAGACAGATGCAAATTCAAAGATATCACCCTGTACAAGGCATTGTATAACCATCCATCTGCCTTGTGAATCATTAAAGGCCACAGAGGGCTGAAGATCATGCTTGATCAGAAAGACCACTCCCGAAAAGGAATGCTGTCCAGCATAGAAAATCTCATTACTGTGAAAATGACCATGCTGTCCAGCATACACATGCTGATTATGTTCCTGCAAAGCTACAACATCTGGCTGTAAATGATTGAGAACCCCCAGATTGTCTTCTCGTTTTTGGAAGTGGTCTGCTTTTGGGAGCTGTCTAGGGTTTGGCGACTGCATTTCCAGGCATTTCTAGCAAGTTCGACCAGTTTGCATATAAAGTCGTCAGATTTTGGAGCTATCTGGTGGCGGGTCGACATGTTTTAAGGGTTTTCGCTCTTTGATTGCAGGAGCAATCAGTTGAAGGCCAAAGATCAGTGTTTAAAGCTGTATGCATTAGTGTTATCAGGCACAGTCTGTCGTCGTCTTTTTCAGCTTGATGAATGTGAGAAAAGAGCACAAAGTGCGGTCATAGTTTCTACATCTACCTATGCCATGCAAGAGGCACAGTTGTGACATGCCAGGCTTGGGCATGTAGTCTTATGAGTTTGCAAAAATTTCAGATGGTAGATGCCTTGCCTCTTTTAAGCATATATATGGGGGGTGTATTGCTTTTTGCATCTCTGCATCCTCCACCTACTAAAAAGAAGGTGACTTGTGCAAATAATTCTTCTTATTCAGTGTGTGGAGTGGGGGACATTATCCTCACATCCACTGATGGCACAGATTTCAGAATTTCAGATGTTCTTTATGTGCCAGGTATAAAGAAGACTTTGCTTTCAGTGTCCTCCCTCAATAGAGGAGGATTTCAGGTTATATTCGATGATGCTAAGTGTGCAGCTAGAGACAAAGAGAATGACTATGCTTTGATGTTGTCTGGCACTTTGTATCGGGGTCTTTTTCAGCTTGACATATATGAGAAAAGATCCGATCTTGCACTTTCAGTGAGCACTCCCACTACTGCGATGCAGAATGTGGAGTTATGGCATGTCAGGTATGGGCACATGAGCTATAGCAGCTTAATGACACTTTAGAAGCATGCTATGGTTGATGCATTGCCTCCTTTGGAGTCACCTCCTCCTCATGCATGTGAAGGTTGCATCCTTGGCAAGATGCATACATTTCCTTTTAAGAAGGATGGTGCAGTGAGAGCTACACATAAATTACAGCTCATTAACAGTGATGTTTGCGGTCCCATGAGGACACCTGCTTTTGGTGGTTCTCTATTATGTTACATTCAGAGCTGACTTCACCAATTACACTTGGGTCTATGGCCTTAAGGCAAAATCAGAAGTGTTTATGCATTTCAAACACTTTGTGGCTATGGTTGAGAATGAGACAGGACTCAAGGTGCAGACACTTCGCACAGATAGAGGGGGGGAGTATATGTCTCATGAGTTTGAGGCTTTTTTGAAGGAGAAAGGCATCACACATTAGCTTATAGTGTGGCTTACATCTCAACAAAATGGCAAAGCTGAGCGCAAGAATCACACTCTTATGGAGATGGATAGATGCATGCTTACCAATAAAAATTTGCCTCACAGGTTTTGTCTCGAAGGCCTCATGTGTGCAAACTATGTTTTGAATTGGGCTCTCACAAAGGCTTTGAAGACAATCACTCCCTATGAGGCATGGTATGGGAGAGAGCCTTTAGTGGATCACTTCAGAGTTTTTGGTTGTGTTGCATATGCCCACATGTCTGTGGAGTTTCGACATAAGTTGTCAGATAAGGCACTTAAATGCATTTTTGTTGGTTACAGTGCACAAAGCAAAGGCTATCGTCTCTACAATCTTGCTTCTCGCAAGATTTTTGTGAGTAGAGATGTTATATTTTCAGAAAATTCAGCACATACACATGCTGAATTTACAATTCCCGCTTCTTTAGATGATGTTTTTGAGGGGATGCTTCCTATAGCATTTGGTTCCCAACCTGAGGTTCATGCTGAAAATCAGAATTTACAGCAACCTTCTCCTCATCCACATGCCCCGATTCAGCCACAGGCTGGTTTTGTACCTCTGCAGGGTGTGGATGAACTTGTCAGGCAGGAGATTCAAGAAATACACGCAGCCAAAACAGTCCCGAATTGGTTGCTATAGACTCTCAGGGAGAGTAGGCTTGAGGCCCCATTGCCTGGCAGGACTTGTAGTGTAGTAAGGCACGTAGGGGGGGCTCTTCCAGTTGAGACAGCTTATGCAGGCATTCTTCTTGATGAAGAAGAACTTGACTCTTTTGAAGAAGCAAAGGATAATGTGCATTGAATGCATGCCATGCACAATGAATTGTAGTCCATTGAGAAAAATCAGACTTGGGATGTTGTGGATTTGCCACCAGGTAAGCATGCCATTGGTACCAAGTAGGTTTTTAAAGTGAAAAGGAAGCCAGATGGGTCCATTGACATGTACAAGGCAAGGCTTGTTGCCAAAGGCTATGCACAGAAGAAGGGCATAGATTATGAGGAGACTTTTGTTGCTACATCTCGGATGACTACCATAAGGTCAGTTATTGCCATGTTGGTCATAAAAAAGGAGGGGGGAATATTTTGGTCATCATTCATTATGTAGATGACATGCTGGTCACAGGGTCAAATGAGGAAATAATTGCATATTTCAAAACTGAGTTGAAAGCTGAATTTGACATGAGAGATTTGGGCATGTTAAATAACATATTGAGATACATTATCACAATGTCAGGAAGCAGCTACATGTAGGGGAGATCAGCTTGGTCTTTTGCCCCTGCCCTACACATCAAAATGTGGTAGATCTTTTCACTGAAGCTTTACCTCATGAAAAGTTTGAGGCTTTCGGCAAAGCTTTAAACTTATATTCATTTGGTGATTGACATCATTCCTTGTACATTCAGGTATGTTCACTGCAGTGAGTGTTAGAAATATTAATTTGTAAGGCTATGGCCAATGTAATAAGGGTTACGGGCACTTCTTTCCTTTATAAGGTTTCCTTTCATCTAATCACAGTTATTGTTTGAGTTAGTGACCAACTGTGTGGTAAACCTAGTTAGGGTTTTTTTTTTGGGGTTTTTGTCTCTATGATTACACTACTGAAAGCATTCATAGGTGGTGGTTGAGTCCTCGATAGAGCTTGCTCTCGCTTGTGTTCTCCTTAACCCTCGCTCCATTTTCCAACACAAAGGAGGAGAGACATGCACAAGTAGGCTACCTTGGTTGATCACTAGCAACATCCTATCCTTGACTTCATTCTTTGGCAATGCCAGCCTTTGCCAAAATCCATTGTTTGCGGAGATTATTTTCTCTATCCTCTACCGGTTGGTGGCCCTAGTCCCCAAAATTGCATACATAGGATCTAACACCTAGGTGGACAGATGACCGACTAGTTTCTGCGCAATGATCTTCCATGGCTTTATTGTGAATTGATATGTTATGTTATGTACACCCTCCCATTGGGACATCATGGTGTATCTCTACTTTAAAAAAAAAAAAAAGGGTTTCCGATATCAGCTTGGGTGTCCATTTCCACTTTAGTGGCTCCACCCTTTAGTTTTTCTTGTACTTGGATGAAGAATACAAAGAGCTTAGGCCATGCTTGCATTCCATGACCGAACAAGGGATCTGCAAAGTCGAAAAGAGTACCGATGTGTAGTGCAACACAAGAAGCAATAGCTTCTTGCGCGGCATGAGCAAAAACTCTCAAGTATTCTACATACCAAGTATCTCCAAAGAGTGTTGGATGAAGCTCTTGGAAAACATATCACTATGATCTAGTCTTTGAAAGGCCTATGCTGAGATTCTCTATCACATCCTTAACCAGTCTATACCGATCTGGAGGACATTGCTCGCATCATTATCTTGAAACGCTTCAATCCATCATGCTTGAAGATGCCATAAACATCGTAATGAACCAAATCCTCTGGTTCTCCTCGATTTCTTGGTTTCTGCCGGCTTTATTGGAAATCTAGGACTCTATGGCTGTTTGTCAGGCCCTCCTATAGCCTTGATGCTGCATTAAGCATCATGTGACCTCTACACCGGGTGTTTCTTTCCCTATCCGATGTGACCACAAGAGTGGTCACACCTCATGAGATGTGCCCTTTCAATTCTCTTTAAGCCTAGGTTAACCCTTAGACCTTCGGTACTAGAATTTCTAAGGTCCTTGACCCTTCTATCTACAGTTTAATTATTCTAATCCCCTTTTAACCCCTAGTCAATGACGTATAACGTAACATAACCCTTTTTCCTTCCTAACTCACTCAATATGACTCTGATTTCAAAAGCTATCTAAACCAAGGTTCTTCTCTTGACCAATTCCATTGATTAGCATACTAATTTGAATCCCTTTGGGTACTCATGTCATGACATTCCCTCTTGCTTAAGTTTTAGCTGTCCTCGGCTAATAACTAAATAGGGTTTAGTTCCTATCATGGATAGTGTTTGTGGACTATATGCAAATATAATCATTGGAAGTTTCCTAGAGTTCTATGATAACCATTATCTCATTTATTTGCTATCTTGCTACTCACCCTCAAGTTTCTAATGCAGACCTAATCCCTTAGGCTCATTTTATCTTATTCATTCCATTTAATAAATAATAGTCAAAAGAAAGGGTAAGAATACTTAGCTTCGTTTGTGTTCGGTTGTTGTCCCTGATGTCTTTATTTTTGGTGCACATCATTGAACTTCTCCTGCAAAATAAACAAATGATCTAGTTCCAAGTGACCACTTGGGAACTATTGTTCTGTAATAGATAGATGGTCTGATTTCAAGTGACCAGCTCGAAACTACTCTTCAATGCCGGCATACCTCTTGATATCGTTGAGTAAATACATTGAGTAATACATTGCCTTCAAATTCAGTTTACCAGGTTGAATAGATTAACAATTGGGTGGTAAGTCCAATCTTCAAATCTTTGCAATGTATTTTCCCATTGTACTCCCAAAGATACAATTAACCTCCTTCAAGGATCCAAGTAGATTGGCCATTGTAAGGTCTCCAAATGTGGAAACCGTCACTTACTATTGGGTACCATCAAATTCTTAATTACTCTTGGTACTTTCAAAGTACCCTCTTTGTACTTTTCAAAGAACCCTCTTTGTATTTTTCAAAGTACCCTCTTGCTTAACTTAAGCCTCGATTACTCTTGGGACTTTGGAAAGTACCCTCTTGCTTAACAGCACTGCTATGAACATTATTTTCTTTTTGCTAGATTTTCCTCTCTTGAAACAAAAAACACTTACTCTATAAAGTTTTACCTCCTATGATAACATTTAAAGCATAACACATGTTTGAAATTTCTAGGAACATTTTCCTATACCTGCTTGTAATAAATGTTGTAAACTAGAAGGTCGAATCTCATTCCTTGCGTTCAATGGGTGTAGCCTCTTTGCCTCTCCCATAGCCTAGCTCTCAATTTGTCTCTTTATGCATACATTGACAAGTTCTTAAAACCTTATTTTAATGCTTCTAGCATTTCTTCATGCTCAAGGATCCTACTCATGCAATCTCTTTCTTCTACCTTCCTCATTCCTTCCTGGTAACTCTAGAGAGAGTTTCCAAAACCTGGCTGTATATTTAGTAATGCTCTCACTGTCAAATTACTTCTCAGTGTCCTATTGCTTGAACCTTTCCCAATGGAAGGTCAATTTCTCTTAATGCCTTGGTGACATGAACTCATTTCACCTATCATTTCCAAAAGTGAGATTCTTGTGGAAAGAGGAGGTTACTCTATTTGTAGATTATCTAATCAAGGTGTGTCCAAGGTGAGTCTAGGTCTCACCTAATGCATCGTCTTCATGAGGAGGTGATGGTGTTCTTTCCATCTCTCCTTGAGGTAATGGAGGAAATGGGATAAATTCATTATTATGCATTCCTTCGCCTTCCCTTCTTCTTTTGTACTGGTGTGACCAAAATTGCCGGGCATTGAGCACATGGATAATTGTTTCTGCTAGGGCTGACTGTGCCCACCTAGTGCTTACAAAGAGTTGAACTCATTGAGGTTGAGGCTTTCATGATCCTTTGCTTTGACCTTTTGAATCTTCTTGATTTCTTCCTTTAGCTTGGAGGTAATGAAAAGGGAAGAAGTGGTTTTGGGGGCCGGTGGCGAGGAGAAAGAGAAAGAGAAAGAGAAAGTGTATTATTGTCCACTAAAGACCAAAATGGGCCCATGGGACATCAAGAACTCTGCATACAAGATAGCACAAAATCAACGTGCCACAAAGAAGAGGCATCGTCAAATATCATCCAAGTGCTACGCAATACAATGCAAGTGAAAGTACATAATGTCAAATCTGAGCCTAAATACAAAGTAAACTAGATGCAAGGAAACCGCCCCTGGGTGCAAAATGGGGGGATGAGTACAATATGCCAATGCAAAGATACAAGTCCAGGTGTCACAGAGTCTGAGAGAGAGAGCGAGAGAGGGGGGGTATGCTAGTAGTCGTAAAGGTGTACACATTTATCCTTCTTTCTTAGGACTCATGGAAGTTTTGTTTCTCAATGGATTGCTATTCCTTGATATGGTAAACATATCCTCAATCTTTTTAAAATCTCGATGTGCAGATATTTGCTTAACTGTTGCAAATGACGTTGCTTTGCCACGAGACAAGACACCTTGGAAAGAAGGCAGAGATATTTGGTGGCAGGTGCGGCTTCCCTTGTTTTCACTTAAGTGTGGTCAATATTCGGTGTATCTTGAAAAGATCGTATTGCACTTTTCTTTTTCCATTGGCAGCCATATGATGTTCAACAATCAAAGTACCCTTCAATCCTACCCTTTCATTGCAATGTTGTGAAGAATGAGCTTGAGTATTATCTCTTATTCTTAAAGAAAGTTGCTGGTGTATACATGTACCAAACCAATCGGGTGATTTATTGTGCATATGGTTGTCGTCACTAGGTTGTACTACTTTGCACCTTATACGAGTCTGTGGCTTCGTTTGATGGTTACAAATATATTAAAGAATGCATGATTACTAGAGAGGTCGTGTCTAAGTATATTTCATCTATGGATGTGTCATCCACATCTTCTTATGTGTAGTATGGATGCTACAAATTGCTTCCTACGAAGCCTCTTTATATGTAGCGACATGCACACGCGTATCATATTCATTGGAAACCATGTTTTACCCTAGTGAAAGACATGAAACACTTCTTAAAAACTTATAAAATAGGCT
This sequence comes from Dipteris shenzhenensis, assembly GCF_047967505.1. Taxonomy (NCBI): domain Eukaryota; kingdom Viridiplantae; phylum Streptophyta; class Polypodiopsida; order Gleicheniales; family Dipteridaceae; genus Dipteris; species Dipteris shenzhenensis. The sequence continues at coordinate 8,792,083 of NC_141623.1, forward strand.
ACATATGTAGATATCTTTGTGTGTGTGTGGGAAAAACATCTTAAGATGTGGACATATATAAAGTATAAACGAGATGAAATGGTTCAAAATATTCATAGCAAGATGGCTAATACAATGTTGCCAACGTGTTTCAACTATCATGGCAGCCAAGATCCAAATCATTGTCCATATAAGCACACAATGCTTACGCAGAAAGAACAATTGACTCACTTCCATGTGACATGGCTGCATCATCACAAAAGTACTCTCCCCACAAATTGAACAGCTCTTGAAAGACGGTGTGATTGTGTTAGATGCATTGTCCATGCTTGTTATAGAGTAGTTTTGTCTGATTGGTAGTTTTCAATGATTATTTTGCTTTACTAGATTTACAATGGCTCTCATTGTATCTTCATTGCCTATATTGTGACTTTCTAAATTCTGCGATGCATTCACGCAGGTAAATACAAAAATTGCTGTAGAAATTTGGCCCATTTGGCATTATTTTTACATTGAACTTTAGAGAAACCAGCCTTGGCAATAAGTTTAGGAGAACGTCCAAACATAGCTTCACATGAGTCTTTTTGTCAATGAAATACAAGCTATCTAGATGGCTTGGACTCGTGTTTTTTTGCTTGATATTTAATCTCTTGGTGACTTTTACAACTGAAAGTAGATGGCTTGGTGGCCATATGAGAAGCTTTAATCAATGGGAGTGGTTTAGCAAAGTTCTAGCTAGTGACATAGATGGTGAGGACAATAATATCTCCTAGACATCAACATAGGTACTGTGATATAAGGGATCAATTCAAAGGACAATGCATTTATTGAATCCAGTCACAAGCTGCTTTTCTCAATAGAAATTAGGACAAGATTGAATATAATGGAATGCATTTTGGGCCATTAGTACTTTGTGCATAGTTCCAGTATTTTCATTGCCTATGTTATTCTCGACATTGGACTTTATCCTACCACGTATAGAACGAAATGCTTGTCATACGAAGTTTCCTTGGTTAGACAACAAATATTTTGGCACATTGTGCTGGAGAACCTAACCGATGCGAATGATTGCACCTTGGGGCTACATGGTTATCTGCCTTCTATCAGGGCTTGTACTAACACTTCAGGCAACCAATTGATCACTACCACATGGGAGATAAATGCTCACGAAGGTTAGATAAACCAACTCACAACCTGAGGGAGTGAGAACAAGACAAGGTGCAGTGAAACTATTGCAGCAACTCAAGTACCATAACTTGTTCTAACACAGAACAGTCATATGACTTGGTCTTCTGTGGCATGATCGCTTGAAGATCCCAATCAGTCCCTCTGTGTTCTGTTGCAGGGTCCCAATTCTACAGAACATGTTTTCTCTATGAACAAATATCCATAGATACAACTATATGCCCACATAGGAGTTACAGAACTTGACTGCAAAGAAATGGTCTTCAGCAGATCACAAAATTGCTGAGGCACTAGCGGTTATTCGGACCACCTACAACTATTGCGCTACAAAGTACTAAAACTTCAGAACAGATTCTCAGAGTCTTGCAGAAACAACTTCTTTGTCCCGCTTGTTGTCCTTGTAACATGAGTCATCAGTTGCTCACAAATTAATTTCTTTGAACTTCTACCTCCATTCATGGTCTTGCAGTGAGCTGGTGAAACACCATGCTTCTTGTCAATATGCCTTTTTCTAGCCCAAGGTTTCATGATGACCATCTGTGCAGGTTTGAGGTTGAGGGGCCTTTCTTTCTGTCTTGACACCTTGTTGTCCCATGCACTTTGTCAAAATATCAGGTTTTTCACCACTATTGTTGTGTTGAGTCTTCATGTGACATTCTCCATCAAGCAGGAAGTCACGAGGAGCACCGTATCCTCATCTTCAATTGGAGCTTTGAGGCTAGCCAATTGAGCCATTAGAGAGCACAATTGACATACTCTCCAAGACTTCAATGTAAGAGGGTTTGCTTAAACAACACTTCTTGTGGGAGCCAACTAGTCCCTTTAAATGAAGCCAAACCTCATGAGAAGTCTTTGAAACATTATTATGAGTGCGAAGTTCTTTTTCTAATTTCTTGTGTCCAAGGCTGCATCTTTTAGGCAACTGTAATTGGCCACTTCTGGATTTCAACCACAACTTTCCAGAGCCCCTTCTTCATCAGTGAAAGGTGTCCTGAATGAAAAATAGTGCCAGCAGACTTCTCCACTGCAGGATCAGAATTTGATGTTGATGAATCTATTTCAAGGCAGTCAACCCTCTAGCGTGAGCTCTCATATGATTTGAAGGAGTTGATCAAAATAATTCTTTTCGGGCACTCAGGAATATTAAAAGATTGCAACAACAAAAAAAAGAGCGAAATTTTTTTACTGGAAAACTGGTTACAAGCTCATATGGAGATGAGAAAGGGTCACAAACAGCCTAAAAGCTCGAAGACTCATGAAACCACCTGGACACCAGATAGCAAGGGTGACCATTTGAATGCCTACATTGTCCTAGTGTACCTTGGACAAGATGATGTTTGGCATGTGGCCAGCTACATTGTTAGCCACCTTTCATCAAAACTTTCATTAATACCTCATGCAACCAACTTCTTACTAACATTACCCACGAAGGATTCGTGACCCCACCAACTGAGTCAGGGAGTCTTTGACTGTATGAGATGTTGCCAAATGTGCTGGTTAAGCTTCACACAAATGAGCCCATCAAGGTTGAATATTGAGATCCAACTGATGATGCCTCCCAATCTGACACGACCCCAACACTCTTGAAACCTCTTATCTGCAAGGAAACACAAGAACACACCAAACGTGAGGAAACTAAGCAGGCTGCTCACCACCCAACCATGATGTCTACGGGATGTGATCCCGAATCAGGAGATGTCCCCTCCGAGTCACGAGCTGAGCTATTGGCACGAACTCCCAACCAGATCCTAACCAGCCTGGTGTTCCATACCACCAGGTGGCGCTGTGAAGCCTGGGATCTGCTGCTGGGCCTTGGGCTACGCTATGATGCAGGCGCGCGTTTGCGACTCAATCCGGGATCAGACCTAGCACGTGGGAACGAGACTTGCTCCCATCGGCTCCCTGAGAATTGAACCTCTGGGCCCCTTATATGGACTCGGGCCACAAGCGCCAGAAATAGCGAAGACCTCCTTTAGGTTCGTACCCTTGCCACTCAACCCGAGAATTAAGCCTGCCTAGTTCTAAGCCTCCCCAGGCTACCTGAGCTAGTCTTGTGTACCCAGTACACGTCAGATACCAATCCGTGCACATGACATACTTCCCCTCCTCTAAGAACTCACTCCTGAGCTCGCTAAAAAACTCGAGAATGTCCTCTGGAGGTTTTGTAATGTCTCCCATGTTGCATCCTCCTCAACACGATCCTTCCACTTGATCTTGTATTCCGTGATAGTTCTATTACGAATCTGTGTTTCACGAAATTCAAGAATACTCTAAGGCTCGTGTGGAATAAAAGTCAAACCTATAACTTCTATTATTTCTTCAGGAGAAACAAGTTGATCATCTGCACCCAGTAACTCTTTCAGTCTACTGACGTGAAATACTAGATGTACTTTAACATCAGGAGGCAATTCTAGTTTATATGCAACTGGTCCAATTCTTTTAATAACCTTGAACGGACCACAGTATCTGGGGGATAACTTTGGAACCAAACGAGTACTTAGGCTCTTGGATTCCTTGGGAATACGCAAATATACCATCGTTTCTTTGAGAGAACTCTCTAGGTGAACGATGTCGATTAGCATAAAATCTGTCCCGATCTTGGGCACTTCTAATAGACTCCTTGGCAAACTACAACATTTCTTGCATGTCTTGCAAGAATGTCTTTGCAGCATCATTTTGGATTCCCTTTAACCCAACCATAATTGGTGACTTAGGTTGAAACCCGTACATAAGCATAAAAGGACTGTAACCAGTACTCGAATGCTTTGCACTGTTATAAGCAAATTCTATCATAGGTAGATAATCTTCCCATGAAGACTGTCTCTTAGAAACATATGCCCGAAGCATATCTTCAACCAATTGGTTGACCTTCTCTGTACTGCCATCAGATTGTGCATGATCTGAGGAACTCATACTTGTAGTAGTTTCAAAAACAAGTGTCCAGAAGTTACTTGTAAACTTCGAGTCCTTGTCGCTGACTATGTCAGAGGGCAAACCATACAGCTTAAACAAGTGGTCCACAAACTCGTGAGCCAGCTAAACAACTGAGATGGTTGTTCTAGTAGGTAAGAATCTAGCCATTTTTGTCAGATGGTCCACTATGACCCAAATGGAGCCATGACCCTTGCACATTCTAGGCAAACCGGTAATAAAATCCATGGAAATAATTTTCCATTTATTACCCAGGATTTGCAATGGTTGTAATAAACCCGCGCTTCTAAGGCGTTATGCCTTAGTAACCTGACAAACCCGGCAACCTGCCACATAGTTTTTAATAAATGTACGCATCTTAGGCCAATAAAAGGTATGCTTCACAAGAGACAGAGTTCGATGTATACCTGGATGTCCAGCACTACGAGCATCATGACACTCCTAGAGAATCTTGGATCGAAGATCCGAAACATCTAGTACACATATCCTTCCATTCCGAAACAGCAAGCCGTTCCTAATCACCCACTGACCTCCCGCCGCATGTACGCTAGGGGGCACAATCCCTGAGTCTTGGTCAACCATGGAGCTACCATTCTAGACTTTCTGCCAATAAGAACTGAAATGACTTTTAGTTGCGCAAAGCCCTCTCAAGGATTGAAATAGGTATGAGGATACTTTCGTAAATGACATCGCATTTACAAACTTGACTCGACTTAAGGCATCCGCCACACTATTCAGCGAACCCTTTCGATAATGTATTTCAAAATCAAAATCTTGCATTAACTTTGCCCATCTAGCCTTCCTTCCTGTCAATTCAGACCTGTCACACACATACTTGATTGACTAGTGATCGGTCAATACAAGAAACTTCTAACCATAAGTAGTGTCTCCAAACCTTTAGAGCATACACAACTGCATAGAGTTCTTTTTCTAGTATGGGCCAACAATATTGGGTGTCGTCTAGCTTCTTACTCTCAAAAGCTACAGGTCTTCCCTGTTGAACGGGTGGTTCCTTGATAGTTAACTTCAAGGTTTTAGAAGCCTTGTTCAATGCATTATTCCAAGAGATCGGCTGGGTAGACCTGCGTCCATGACCTTTCAATATGTTGGTCAGAGGTACCGTGATGTGTGAATAATCACGCACAGACTTCCGTAGAAAAACCGTGAATCCTAGGAAAGAAAGAAGTTGTTTCAGACTCTGAGGAATAGACCATTCTAAAACCTTCTGGATACGATCCATATCAATGCTAATACCTTCAGAAGAAATCTTGTGTCCTAAGTAAATGATCTCCTTCATAAAGAAGTCACATTTACTCATCTTGGCATAGAGCTTATACTGTCTTAGGATAACTAAGACAATCCAGAGGTGTCCAATGTGATCCTCTAGGGTTCCGCTGTATACCAAGATGTCATCAAAGAACACGACAACGAATTTGCCCAGAAAATCTTTGAATAAATCGTTCATCATTTGCTGGAAGGTAGCAAGAGCATTGGTCAAACCAAAAGGTAATACGAGAAACCCGTAGTGGCCATACCTAGTTTAGAATGCGGTTCTATCTATGTGTTTAGCATAGATACGGATTTGGTGATAACGCGTACGCAAATCAATCTTAGTGAAATACTTCACTCCGGCCAAACGGTCTATCAAATCATCGGAACGAGGAGGAGGGTATTGATTCTTAATTGTCACTTTATTCAATCGTTTATAATCTATACACATTCTCCACGAATTATCTTTCTTCTTTCTTAAGAGGACAGGTGCTCCCCAAGGTGATTTACTTGGGCGAACATAGCCCATATTCAGATAATCTTGTTGCTGTGAAGCTAACTCATCCTCCTCAAGCTGGCTCATCCTATAAGGTGGAATACTAATAGGTTGAGCCCCAGGTACTAAATCTATGCGATGGTCTATTGCCCGTTCAGGAGGTAAACCTTCCGGCAGTTGAGCAGGGAATACATCCATGAAATCATCCAACAACATTCTCAATTCACGGTGTTCAAACACACTTAAATCATTTTTGTTATTAACAGAGACAACATATGAAGAAAGCGGAATCAAAACACACTGATACACATCATAATGAGAAGTGTTTATTGTATCCAAAGCTGCATCGTAGATACAATAGGTCCCTGAGAAGAGGGAATATTATCACACTGTATACAAAATTGGGTGTCCTTATCCAAAACAGAAAGGGTATGCTCTTTCCATCCAATCCGAATATCATGGGTTTTAAACCACTCTATTCCGATTAATAAGTCCACATGTTCTAAGTGCATGACATAGCACGTAAGAGTAGCTGTGTAGTCTTGAATCCGGATAGAAGGTGCCTCAATCTTGCGATCCCAAAACTGCTTCCCGGCTAAAAGCTGCACCTCGTAGGTGTGATCGCTAGGTATCGTGGACAGCCCCATCCTCTGCACAAGTTTGTAATTAACAAAATTGTGAGAGCTGCTCGGGTCAAGAGAATGTGGACTCTTTGGTCCCTTACTTCTCCATAAACTCGGAAAAGATCATGGGAACCAAATAATGAAAAGTGCAATTACAAGAAAGTGGGCAGGTAATGACATTTACCGAAATACCGGTCATCAAAACTTGATTAGCTCCCTTAGCTTTGGTACCTTGACCCGCATGGAGCTTCGGTCCCGGCGCTTGTATCTGGTTCCTGCGCTTAGGACAATCATTCCTAGTGTGGCCCCGCTCCTCGCATATGAAGCAACGTCCTTCTTTCTTTAACTTCAATGTGCGGAGGAAATAGGCACTACCATTCTTCGTTTGAGTCAAGTTCTTCTTGGAGCCGTTGTCTATAGACTTTGACTCCCCGATATCAGTGGTAGACTGGAAGAACTTCCTCTTGTTCTTCCCACCCATGTCGGCAATGGTGGTTCCCTTTGCGCTGGCCATGGTATCATCATAGATGCGTGCGTAATTCATGGCCTCTTGCAAAGTGGTACACTTGTTGTTCTTGATCTGTAGCTTGTACGAGTTAGGCAAACCATCCACAAAGAAACCTAACAAGGTCATTGGATCCATCTTTGTAGCTATGGTCTGCAAATCCCGAAAGCTCTGAAGATAAACCTCAAAAGTCAGATTCAGCTTGGACATATCGAGGGCTTTGAGCTTGCCTACGATATCGTAATCTTCCTTCTTCAGGAACTCTTTCCTGAAGACCTCTTCGAATTCTATCCATGTTAGAGGCTTGGGTCGGAGTTCCTTCCACCACAATAAAGCCTTCCCTGACATATACCCTGCTGCAAGCTGCTCCTTGGTACGAGACTTCTGATCATCGGGAAAAGGATCTGGACTGATGTTTGGACCTAACACTGAAGCCAAGGCATCCACATGCATGAGCGCCTGAGCAGTGCTAGTCAAAAGTGAGAGTGAAGTCTGAATCCCTTGGAGTTGCTTCCTTGTTTGATTCGTATTAACCCGCTCAAACTTTTCATCAGAAGCAGTGGTGAGTTCACTAAAGGCAGTCTTCGTTATCAAATCATCGTAGAGACCCTGGTCATCATCCGCATGGTAGTTCGTATCCTGGTCTTCCATTGCAAGCCCGGGGTCTACGGAATCAACCATGACTGAAATCTGATATGAAAAAGAAGATAGGCTAGAGAAGAGAAACAAGCAGGTGGCCTCAGAGCTAGGAGGTAGAGACGAGCTGGCGAGTGAGGAGATGACGGAAGAAGGGAAGGTTGGCTGATGAAGAAGGTAGGCTGGGTTGAGCTGACGATCAGCTCAGATTCTTGGACTCGGGACTCCCGCTCTTGGCTGTTTGTACGGATTTCTGCAGCAGGCCGTACAACGTTTCTGGCTCCTGAGCGTGAAGACATATAGGGGCTGGAAGGTTGCGCAATCCATAGGCTAGGAGAGAAGGCAAGGTGGCCGAATTAAGAACGGGAGAGCAGGCTTTTAGTAAAGCCCTGCTTTTCAAAAGCTCACCCTTCAAAAACGGAGAGATAGTGCTTTTTAAAGCCTCTAGGTCCCTCCGAAAAGCATCTGGCCTAGATTGCGATCTAGCCCTATCCTGCTGCGCACCTTCATGCACTCATGTTCGACCTACCATCGCGTCCCATGAGCAGCCAGCCACACACAGAACCCCCCTTGGTTCGTCCCAGCTCTACGCTCTCTCACGATTCCCTTCTCACTCCTCTACCCAGACCTCACTACCTCCTCCTAACTACACACCTCTTCCTCTCTCTCAGCCCGTCACATCTTGCAACGAAATCACCCTTCTTACTCTCTCTCTCCTTCCTTCTATCCCAATCCAGTACCACTTCCCTTAAATGATGAACCAGCAGTCACTTGCAAGGCATGAACATGAATTTCGAAATTGAGGCATACTTGGAGAAAAATTCGCCCAAAATTCTCGCAACAGAAGTTCCTACCTCAGGAGTTGGCTCTGATACCAACTGACATGACCCCAGCACTCCTGAAATCTCTGATCTGCAAGCAAACACAAGAACACACCAAACGTGAGGAAACTGAGCAGGCTGCTCATTACCCAACCATGACATCTACGGGATGCGATCCCGAATCAAGAGATGTCCCCTCCGAGCCACGAGTTGAGCTACTGGCACGAACTCCCAACCAGATCCTAACTAGCCTGGTGTCCCATACCACCAAGTGGCGCTGTGAAGCCTGGGATCTGCTGTTGGGCCTTGGGCTACGCTATGATGCAGGCAGGCGTCTGCGACTCAATCTAGGATCAGTCCTAGCACTTGGGAACGAGACTCGCTCCCATCGGCTCCCTAAGAACTGAACCTCTGGGCCCCTTATATAGAGTCGGGCCCCAAGTACCAAAAATAGCGAAGACCTCCTTCTGGTTCATACCCTTGCCACTCAACCCGAGAATCAAGCCTGCCTAGCTCTAAGCCTCCCCAGGCTACCTGAGCTAGTCTTCTGTACCCAGTACACGTCCGTGCACATGACAATCTGTGAAGGGAAGGTTTGACCTCTTATGTGCATTCTAAGTGCATGCATGTGTGCGTTTGTTGTCTGACTGTATATCAATCTATTACATGCATATATAGATAGCTAGTAGATGGATGTATGCATTTGTGTGTTGGTGTGTATGCATACTTACATGCACAAATATGTGTACATTTGTATATACATCTGTTTGGAGAGAAAAAAGCTCTAGAAGGCACAACTTTGACATGTTTAGTGAAAACTGAGATGTTCCATTGATTCCTTCAAATGATTAATGTTTTCTGTATAAAAATGATAAGTTTACATATTTTAAACTCTGTTTCCTTCTATATGGAATGTTGAGTCTCATTTAGAATTGCTAGTTGTTTGCAGGATGTAATTCCAGGTTATTCTACCAGCTGTGCTGTTGAATGGGTTGATGCAGAAGATCCTCTTTTTTTACTCTATACTAGTGGCAGCACTGGGAGGCCTAAGGTATGATATAAGAAGAAAAATGACCAGGGATAGCCCTATTTCTAATGGTGATGTTTAAGATGATGTAAACTTTCAAATCAAGAACTATTGATTCGGAAAGAGATTGATTTCATATCACATTTTCTAATGCTGTTTTTTCTCTTGAGATATTCTTTGCATCAGTTTGGTTAAGGTATCTTTTTAAAGTTAAAATTAAATTACACACTTTTTTTTTGGGGTGAAATCTTTGATTGCTTTATATTACAATATACCTAGCCAAGAAACAGAAATAGTACATCAAGCAAAGATGTCCATGTAGGACAAAATATACATCTTGATCCATGCAGTGAGTTTGCTAACAATCGAAGAGCGATTGTTGCAAAGAACGATAGAAAAAGACAAAAGTATAATATACTGGATCACCAAAGACTCTGTGGTTTCTAGCTTTCCAGAGAGTCCAGAGTGCTCAGAAGTGAACCCAGGTAAAGAACAAAGAAAAATCTGGCCGTTTGGGATAGATCCCAAACAACCAAAATTGCTTTCGAAAAACAGCCTGAGAGAATCTCAATCTCAATCTGTCGCGAATACCCAAGAAATTATGTATCTCCGAGCAATTCCAAAAGATATGAGATACAGATTCCTAGGGAGCTAAACACCGACGACAGATAGTGCACGCACGCACACACACACACACTTTTTTGTGAGAAGAAATATTTTATTGCTGTGAAATAATTACTTTCGTAGTTACTTCCAAAGTGGAGTAACTACTAACTACTACTCAACTGAAAATCTAAGTATAAGCTAGATATACATCTTGATCAATCAATCGAGTCTGAAAGCAATCATAGAACGATTGCCGCAGAGATCGTTTGAAAAAAACAAAAGATGGAAAAGTAGGATCACCAAAGACTCTATGATTTTTGTCTATTTATAGAGTCCATAGTGCCCAGTAGCGCACCCAAACAAAAAATAAATCAAAACCTTGTCTAGCTGGATGAAAACCAAATAACCATAAGAACCTGCTAAAAGTAACAGTAGGAAATCTTGCTCGAAGCCTCTGTCAGATGAGAGCGAGGAAATCACAAGTGTGTGGACAGTGCCAGAAGATGTGAAGCACATATTCGGTAGACTGTAGACATCTGTGGCAAACAGCCGGAGCAATATGTCTATGTGCGAGTAACTGCCCAGATGGAAAAATGCCAAGTAAGACTCGCCAAAGGAAAAGCTGTTGCCGAAGAGGGACTTTAGAATGCCAAAGGAGACGCAGCCGCTTTCTCCACCACTTTAGTGGGCGATCCATATGCCAAACAGAATTTGCTCTGTCAGAAATCCAAGGCGGAAGTAGTAACACTTTATACAGAGAAGGCACTGTGATATGTGAGAGCTTCAAGGACGGCGGGCTGAAGAGGAAGAAGAATGTAGAGTCCAATCCTCAAGCCTATTTTGAAGTTCCAACCGAGGTACCGGCAAGAATGGTTGAAGCATTTCTGAAATTTGATGCCATAAAGGACGATAATGAGCTCCCAAACCATATTTGCTAGCAGCTATAGAAAAAGATAAAAAGAGTGCCATCATCTTGAAGTACATCCGCCATAGAGGAAATGCCTTTGAAAGATAGAAAGTAAGAACGCCTGGGTTCTTGTATAGCCAAAGGAGGGTAAAATACTTTGGGCCAATAAATATTCTCAGCCCTCAAGGAATTTCCCGACAAAGAATCCTTGCCATTCCATTCGAGGTGGGATAAAATATGCTTCCAATCAAGAAGCAAACGAGAGACAAAAGGACAGCCTCTGATCTTGCCTTAAATAGAGCCAAATAGGAAATCCCACTGTGTAGGCTGCCAATGCCCAAAAGCAGAGGTATCAATATGCAACAAAAGAGAGCGGATCATGAAAGCCCAAGGCTGATCCCCTTGCATGAACTGCAACATCATTTTTCCCTTGTGAGCAAGTATATGTATTTGAATATTGAGTATGTTCAGACCCCCGTGCATCTTTGGAGAGCAGAGACGATGCATAGAGAGTAATTTGAGACTTTTCTTGCCATTTTTTGAACACCATAAAATCTCCATGATAGCAGACATAAAGGAAACCAAGTCTGCCTTAGTGAACATGATGAGAGGTAGATAGAATTGTATGTATGCTATCAAAATGGATTGCGTTATTCGCAAACGAAGATGTAATGGCCAAGTTGCAAGCTTCCAATATTCAAGTTTTTCCTTTAACTTTGTAAGCACCCAATTAGTTTGCTGAGAACGAGTAAGCCCCCAACCTAGAGGATAGCCAAGATGTCGAATTAGTTGAGAAGTTGGAACAACTTTCCGAGGCCACAAAAGACTATGCCAGTCTTTAGCATGCAATGGCAATAATTTTGATTTCTGAAAATTGACACGAAGACCAACAGCCAAACCATATGTAGAAAGAGCTTGCATAATCATGGAGAGATCGCTCCGAGTATTTTTTGGGGTAAAGAAAGAATCATTAGCATATGCTTGGGCGATCATGCTACGGCTGCCAGGAATTTTCAATCCATGCAACATGCCAGTGTCCAAAAGGTGGTCCATATATTGAAGCATTGGATGAGTGGCTATGGCAAAAAGTAAAGCACTGAGGGGACATCCTTGCCGAACAGAACAACCAAGAGTCCAGGTTGTAGAAATATCCCCTGAAAGTATGCAGGCAGCTTTACTATCTTGATATAACCAATTGATAACTTGCTGCATTTTTGGGCCAAATCCCAAGGCCTGCATAGTTGATGAAATAAAATCCCACTTAACAGTATCAAAAGCTTTGGCAATATCAACTTGCAATAGCAAAACATCCTGCTGCATATATTTGGCATATTCGATTCCAACATAAGCATTAGCAATGTTATCTGTGATATGCCTACGAGGAACAAAGCCATATTGCGCAGGATGCAACCCATCATGTAAATAGCCTTTCAACTGATCAACAATCATTTTGATAGTAAATTTGTAAATGACCGGCATAAGCGTGATAGGTCTCCGATCAGCCAAAGATTCACAAATTTGCTTTTTTGGAAGGAGTTTAACAAGACCTCGCTTCCATGTGTTTGGCATTTCCTGATTCTACCAAGCAGAGTTCACCATATGCAGCAATGTATGCTTCAATAAAGGCCAATATTCTAGAAAAAACTCAACTGTAAGACCATCCCATCCTGGAGATTTCCATCTACCACAGGATTTGATTGCATCTGACAATTCCCTCTCAGTAAAAGGTTCCTCCAATTCCAAAGCTTGAGTAGTCGAAATAATAGGAGAAACATGCTGTAAAAGTAAATTTCTGGCAGAAAAAACCTGTTGCGAGGGAGGATTTGCAGAACCAAACTGCTGAGAGAAATGATGTACACAAAGAGAAGCAAGCTGTGACCGTGATGTAGTCCATGAACCATCAGGCAGAAGCACCCTGCAAATGTTTGTTTTTAATCTCTTCTAATGCAAGCTTTTAAAAAATTGTTTGGAAGAGCAACCTTTATCTGTAAAGGCTCTTTATCTTGCTGTAGTCTCCCATTTAGCCAGTTTCCTGTGATCATTGATTTGAAGACAATGTTTAGCTTGGCATAGTGTTGTTTGCTCATGCAATGACAATGGATGAAGATGATTGAGTTCAGTGAGGTCTTGACAAGTTAATTTGGCCTGAGCAACAGTTTCCCTCAGAGTCTTCATGTAAGACTTGCCATAATCTCTAATTACATCTTGCATTTTAGAAACAAAAGAATCCCATGCATTATCAATATCAAAGAAGACAGAGAGTGAGATGCTTCAGTAACCATGGCCTTGAAAGCAACATGTTGCAAATAGCTATCGTTCACAATCAGATGTCGCCTTTGAGGCAGTCTATCATCTGGCATATCATAAAAAGAGAACCTCAACCATAAAGGTGCATGATCTGAATGCACAAAGGCATAGTCAATCCACATTTTGCATGTAAAATCATCATTTTGTTGCGGAGCTACACTATACCAACGATCTAGACGTGCCTGATAAGAGGAAAGGGCATTATGTTGGAAAGTGTATCCTGGTGACGAAGGTTGCAATTCCTTCCAAAGATCTATCAAATCAAGGTGCATCAGTAATTGAGACCATGCATGCCTTTCAGGGGTCAACATATGAGTATGTCTTGATGTATTGTCACCATGTTGCGGAGCATTATTGAAATCCCCACAGATAAAGACATGATATCTCCATGGATATTGCTGCGTGGCATCCCAAATTGCAGATGTATTCTGAGAAGATTGAGGTGCATAGACAGAAGCAACTCATTGGACACTGCGAAGCCATGTGCCTAAATTTTTTACAGTCAAAGCAAGCCCCTGCAAATAAGCCCCATTTCAATTTATAAAAAGCACTTCCCATGTCAACATTGTTTACTGTGACTGAATAAGACTCTGGGGTGGGATTATCAGTATCCCAGAGAATGCAAAATCGATTTGAATTGCCATTAGGCCGTGGTAGGCAAACCACTTTACCTAAAGTCACTGCAATTTTAGGCAAGAGTGAAGCCATGCATTGTGGGAAATCTACAACTTCAACCCAGACCGGACATCGGTGTCGGATTAAAGCTTGAAAATCCCTTGTGGGAGACCATGGCAAAACGTGCACCATTTGCTGCCCAAGAAAGAGGGGCGAATGTTCCAAAAGCATTTGCATGTGAATCTCATCTACCATAATGACCTCAAAAAAGCCCCTGGCTGCATAGTGTACCTTCCGAACAAATGAGCCAGCTAGTGTGCGGGTCAACCAGTTGCCTACCTCTGCAGCAGGTGGCATCCAACCTGGGAAAAATAAAATAACCGCATTTTTGGCATATTCTCTAACTGGATCCACAATTTCATCCACTTCAACCATCAGACCAACCGATGGAACAAAGTCTTTCCACTCTTTCCTTGTGTCTGCAAAACCTTCATGAATGACATCATAAACCAGTTGTGCTTCAACAGAGTCATGCACTGGGTCATGCTGACCCTGAGCTTGCTTTTGCTTTTTGCATTGAACTGATCGATCCTTTTGAAAAGTTTTTTCATAAGAGTATTTAGCCATGTCTTCGGAAGAAGATGGAACCCAAAAAGGAGGTACCTGTAAAGTGATAGTAGATAAAAAACAGTCCCAAAAAAGCAGCCCACAGAGAAGAATAGAGTATTATATTTGCAAAGAGAAGAAGGGGAAAGAGAGATGTGGGAATTTTGAGAAAAAAAAAAGTAAAAGTTCCTAGATGAACTAGATTTCAGAAAAAGAAGAGAGATTCTGGTGATGGAAAGACTACACAGGACCCAGAAACCCAAGAGGAGAGAAAGGGGAGTCCGTGAGCAAATCCTTGCAGAAAAGCGACCCAGGAGCAGGAAATCAAGTGGCAGCAGCAGCCTGAGCAGAGCGGGACAGGCCGCACAGGTCCGTACACCTGTATGGAACCTGTACGGAAGGATGGCGGGCTGTACGGCAGGTATTTAATGCTCCAAAATGTCATTTTTTGCACTCTGATGTAGCGTAGCAGGTAGGTGATACCAACGGGCTGGTTTTTAACCACACACACACACACACATACTTCCTTACACACACACACATAGAGGCACACACACACCACCACACACTGCTACTCAAAAAAAGGTGCTACAATTACATCAACTGAAAATTTCAGTATACGCCAAAAAGACCTCATGATCTATGCAGCGGGTCTGCAAGCAATCAAAGAAAGATTGCTGCAGAGAACAGCTAAAAAAGCCAAACAAAGAGAAAGTAGGATCACCAAAGACTTTACAATTCCTATATGTCCATAAAGTCCATAGTGTCCAGTAGCGAACCCAAACGAAGAAAAGATGAACTCTCGTTTGGATGGATGAAACCCAAATAGCCAGAAGAACTTCCCAAATGGAACAGATGGGAATCTCGCTCGCACGTGCTGTCGAAGAAGATCAAAAAACAAGTGAGGCACAGTCTCCGAAGAAGCAGAACATCTATGGCAAAGTGCAGGAGCAATGTGTCGATGAGCTAATAGCTGTCCAGATGGAAACACTCCCAAAAGAACTCGCCAAAAGAAAACCTGTTGCCAAAGCGGTACTTTATAGGCCCAAAGTTGCTGTAATCTTTTCCTCCACCACTTGGCTGGGCGATGCATTCGCCAAACAGAATCACCTCTCTCTGAAACCCAAGGTTGAGGCAAAAGGATTTTATACAATGCAGGTACAGTAATCTGAGATAGCCTCAAAGGACGAGAAGAGGACCCTGGAGAAGTCAAAGTCCAATCTTCCATTCGGTCCTGGAGTTTCAAAGGAGGAATCGGAACAAAGGGCGAAAGCATAGAAGTAATTTGTCGCCACAAAGGACGATAATGAGAGCCCAATCCATATGTAGTGGCTGCTAGAGAAAAGGGGAGCACAGTATCAGCATCATCTATAACATCAGCAATCGAGGTGATGCCTTTAAACGAGACAAAGTAGGAACGTCGAGGTTCCTGTAAAGCCAAGGGAGGCTGAAAGACTTTCGACCAGTGAATGCTTTCAGCTCTCAAAGAATTCCCAAGTAAAGATTGCCGTCCATTCCATTCCAGATGAGAAAGAACATGCTTCCAGTCGAGAAGCAAGTGGGAGACAAAAGGGCATCCAAGCAAAGTGCCATCAGTGCAGCCAAAAAAGAAATCCCAGTGATTGAGTTGCCAATGACCAAACGCAGAAATACTGATATGAGTGACCAGAGTTCTAATCATAAGAGCCCAAGGCTGATCACCTTGCAGAAACTGCAGCAACATTTTCCCCCTGTGGGCAAGAATATGCACATGAATATCCGTGATGTTCAATCCACCATGCATCTTGGGAGAACAAATGTGATGCATCGAAAGCAGCCTGAGACTTTTTCTGCCATGTTTGGATCGCCAGAAGAGTTCCATAAAAAAGACAGACATGAAAGATGTAAGATCTGCCTTAGTGAACATGATCAATGGCAAGTAAAATTGAATATATGCCACAAGGATGGACTGCACTATTCGAAGACGAACGTGCAAAGGCCTGGTTGCCAGTTTCCAATACTCAAGCTTTTTCCGAAGCTTAGCCAAAACCCAATTAGTTTGTTGTCGGCGAGTGAGTTCCCACCCCAAAGGGTAACCAAGATGACGAACAAACTGAGTGGGTGGAATGATATCCCCGGGCCATAATAGACTATGCCAGTCTTTGGAATGCAAAGGGAGCAGCTTAGACTTCTAAAAATTAACATGAAGACCAGCTGCCAAACCATAAATAGAGCGGGCCTGCATCAAGCTCATGGGGCGTATTCTTTGAGAAAGAAAGAATCATCAGCATAAGCTTGAGCAACCATGCTACGATTAGCATCCAATTCCAAGCCGTGAAGTGATCCTGTAGCCACAAGATGATCAATATATTGCAGCATAGGATGAGTAGCAATGGCATACAGTAAAGCACTGAGAGGGCATCCCTGGCGGACCGAACAATGAAGAGTCCACTCATCAGAGATATCCCCAGAAATAATGCAAGCCGCATTGCTATCTCTGTAAAGCCAGTAAATAACCTGCTGCATTTTTTGTCCAAACCCCAAAGCTCGCATAGTTTGCGAGAGGAAATCCCATTGAACTGTGTCAAAGGCTTTTGCTATATCTACCTGCAAGAGTAGAACATCCTGTTGCGTGTATTTGGCATATTCAATCCCAATAGAAGCATTGGCAATGTTATCTGTGATATGGCGACATGGAACAAAGCCATATTGGGAGGGATGAAACCCATCATGCAAATAACCTTTAATCCGATCAACCACCATTTTGGCAATGATCTTGTAAATGACTGGCATGAGCGTGATTGGCCTCCAATCACCCAGTGAATCACATAGCTACTTTTTTGGAATCAGCTTGAGAAGACCCTTTCTTCATGACAAAGGCATCTGCTGATTTTGCCATGTTATATTTACCATTTGCAGCAAGGTGAATTTAAGAAGATCCCAGAATGTAAGAAAAAATTCAACAGTGAGACCATCCCATCCTGGAGATTTCCATCTGCCACAGGATCTCAGTGCATCAGACAATTCCCTTTTAGTGAAGGGATGTTCAAGTTCCAAACACTGAGCATCAGACAGAATTGGATGAACATGCTGCAAAAGAAGCTGACGTGCAGACACGACCCGAGGAGAAAGAGTATCCAGATGTCCAAAATGAGTGGAGAAGTGCTGCACACATAAATCAGCAAGCTCTGAACGAGATGTTGACCAAGAACCGTCAGGCATCTGGATCCGACAGATATTGGCAGCCTGTCTTCTGTAGTGTAAACTCTTAAAAAATTGCTTGGAAGAGCAGCCTTTATCCAAAAATGCCCGTTGTCTGGATCAAGTTTCCTATTTAGCAAGCTTTCTGCGATCATTAGATTGAAGAGAGAATTGAGCCTGACATAAGAGCATGCTTTCCTTTGAAGACAAAGGGCGAAGATGAGCAAGCTCAGTCAAACTCTGACATGTAAATTTGGCATGTGCTACAGTCTCCCTTGTGGCTTGCATATAGGATTTGCCATAATCTCGAATAACTGCTTGCATCCGAGCAACAAAAGCCTGCCAGGCATAATCCAAACCAATGTGTATCTGACGAGAGAGAGGCTGAATAGCATCAGAGACCAAGGCTTTAAAGTCAGCATGCTCCAGATAACTATTATTAACTAGCAAAAGCCTTCGGTAAGGCAATCTGTCAGTGGGAAATTCATGTAAGGAAAGCTTCAACCAAAGAGGAGCATGATCCGAATGTGTGAAAGCATGTTCAATCCAAATTTGACAAGTAAAGGCATCACAATGCTGTGGATCAATCTGATACCATCTGTCCAAGCGTGCCCGATAAGAAGATTGAGCATTATGCTGAAAGGTATAACCCGGAAGCATGGGCTGTAATGCTTTCCAGAGATCAACCAGGTGCAACTGAAGCAAAAAATCAGACCATGCCTGTGTTTCAGAAGCCAACATATGAGTGTGGCCTGAGGTGTTGTCACGCAATTGAGGGGCATTATTAAAGTCACCACAAATGAAGGCATGTTGTGGCCATAGATAAGTATGCATGGTAGCCCAGATCAAAGCTCTATCACGAGAAGACTGGGGGGCATGAACCGATGCAAATTCAAAAATTTCCCCTTGAACATGGCATTGAACAATAATCCATCTACCATGGCGATCATTGAGAGCCACAACAGGTTGAAGGTCGTGCTTTACCAAAAAAGCCACACCAGAAAATGAGTGCTCTCCAGCATAGAAGATATCATAACCAGCAAAATGGCCTATTTGACCAGCATACATATGCTGATTATGCTCTTGCAAAGCAATTATATCAGGCTGCAATTGCCTGATATACATCCAAACCAGTTTCCATTTGCGACCATCACACATTCCCTGTAGATTGAGAGTAACACACTTCAGATGATCAAGCATATTTACAGTTATGGGACAGGTATGTACAGCAACTAACGGGCTGTCTACGTCTGCATTTCCACCTCAATGTCCGGGCCTCTGCCTTGGGATGAAGCATCAGCCTGAGGAGAGGACAAAAGTGCAGCAACTTCTTCTTCAGGAAACAAGGTCCGATTTGTAGTCACAGCAGCCCAGGTCAAGCCAACACTAGAGTTTTCAGCAGGTGTTTTCCGATGAGAGGATGCACCACTCCAAGTCCGAGAAGGCAAAGGTCGCCTGGGGGAGATCACTTTGCGAGGAGTTTGCCATCCATCAGTGAAAAAATTTTCCCCCTTCCCCTGAGGTGGAGAGGAAAAAGGCACAGGAAAAGAAGCATTACCATGTGAGACAGCCGGGGTTTTGCCTTTGTCTTGAATAGAGAAAAACTGTTTGACCCCTTTGTTTTTAACCACAGAAAAGGCATTTGCATTCTTATTCAAAGGCTGAACCATTTCAGCTTGCACTAGCATCCGTGGAGCTCGGGAAGGGCATTGTGAAGCCATGTGCCCAAATTTCTTGCATTCAAAGCAAGCACCTGCAAACAGCCCGCACTTGAGCTTGTAAAAGGCACTCCCCATGGAAACATTATTCTCAGTAACCGAGTATGAAGCCGGAGTGGGATGATCTGTATCCCACAAAATGCAGAAGCGATTCGAATTTCCATTGGGTCGTGGTGGACATACCACCTTACCGAGGGAAGCTGCAATTTTAGGTAGAAGAGAAGACAAGCATTGAGAAAAATCCACAACTTCTACCCAAACAAGCAACGATGCCGAATCAATGCCTGATAATCTCGGGTGGGAGACCAGGGCAGAACATGGACCATCTGCTGGCCATAGAAAAGAGGAGAGTACTCTAGCAAAACCTGACAGTGCTCCTCATCAGCCATGATGATCTCAAAAAAGCCCCTCGCTGCATAATGATCTTTTTTGACATAAGAACCACCCAGGGTTGGAGTCAACCAATTCCCAACATCTGCAGCAGCAAGCATCCGTCCTGGGAAGAAAATTATAATGGCATGCTTTGCATACTCCTTAACTGGATCAAATATATCATCCACTTCCACCATAATGCCAGTGGTGCGAAGTGGATCTTTCCAATCTTTACGGGTGTCTTTAAACCCTTCATGCATAACCTCATAAACAAGTTGAGCCTCAGCACAGTCATGAAGGGAATCATATGAATCCATCACCTGTTTTTGTTTCTTGTTGGAAACGGACTTGTCTTTGTGAAAGGTTTTCTCCTAGGAATAATCCGTCATTCGAGTTAAGGAAAAAACTTGGAAGCAGCAATGCCTTACAAGGAGGAAAGCACAGCAGGTACAAAACTGTACGGTTTTTCCTGGCTGTACGGACAAAATCGTACGGATTTTTGACAGTACGAATTTTTTTTTTCCTGACAGGCAAACTGTACTGACTTCCCCGACTGTACGGACAAAACTGTACGGAATTTTCTGACTGTACGAACAAAATTGTACGGATTTTTGACAGTAATTTTTTTTTCTGACAGGCCGACTGTACAGACTTCCCCGACTGTACGGACAAAACTGTACGGACTTTTCTGACTGTACGGACAAAATCGTACGTATTTTTGACAGTACGGATTTTTTTTTTCCCGGATTTTCTGACAGAGCGTACGGACACAAAACGAACATCAAAAGGAACCTCGAGGGTGTCAAACTGAGGGAGAAACAAGCAGCTGTAGCGTGGGAGCACGAGGGCTAGCACGGAATCTCACTCTCTCTCTCTCACACACACACACACACACACACTTTGTTTTTGTGAGAAGAAATATTTATTGCTGTGAAATAATTACATTCGTAGTTACTTCCAAAGTGGAGTAACTACTACTCAATTGAAAATCTCAATATAAGCTAGATATCATCATGATCAATCAAACGAGTCTGAAAGCAATCATAGAACAATTGCCGCAGAGATCGTTTGAAAAAAATAAAAGATGGAAAAGTAGGATCACCAAAGACTCTATGATTTCTATCTATCCATAGAGTCCACAGTGCCCAGTAGTGCACCCAAACAAAAAATAAATCAAAACCTTGTCTAGCTGGATGAAAACCAAATAACCAGAAGAACCTACCAAAAGTAACAGTAGGAAATCTTGCTCGAAGCCTCTGTCGGATGAGAGCGAGGAAATCACAAGTGTGTGGACAGTGCCAGAAGATGTGAAGCACGCGCGCGCACACACACACACACACACACGCGCGCACGCGCGCACGTATGCGCGCACGCGCACACACAATTGATTTGAGATGAAATTGTTGTTCTTCACACACACTTGATTTGAGATGAAATTGTTCTTTTGAATATCATTTCTTTCAACAAACTCTTTGCAGGGTGTTTTGCATACCACAGGCGGCTACATGGTGTATACAGCAACAACTTTCAAATATGCATTTGATTATCACCCCAATGATGTGTATTGGTATGTCACCTTCTGCCTGGACTTGGCAAAATCAGACGGGTTATATGTATGAAGTATACTTTTGTTTTATGGTCGATTTGATAGTAATGCAGTGAAACAATAAATCTAATTATGTGTGTGTGTGTGTGTGAGAGAGAGAGAGAGAGAGAGAGAGAGAGAGAGAGAGAGATTATCTTCGTTGAGACTGAATAGAGGCTATGAGACCAAATCCAAGCTCGTGCGAGTGATGCATTTGAGAGGGAGAAAGAAAGAATTATTAATGTCTACTGAAGGCCAAAAAAGCCTACGAGACCAAGGAAAGAAAAGTGAATATAGCATGAGATTACCACCCCCCGTGGGGGCGTTGGGGGTGTTTGGCACACCACCTGGAAACTACCGATGATGAGATGAAATGGAAACCAAGATTGGGTGGACAGGACGAAGCTAGCTCTTGTTATGTGGTGTCATGTCCTATGTCAATCATGAGTAGTCCAAGCTCCACATAGGCCCAACTTTGGTCCCATTTGGGTCCAAGTGCCTGTGGAATATGTTCGAGATTGATTGAGTCCTCATCTCCTCTCTTGGGGATGTACATGTGGGCAACAGAACACACTCTACCATTGAGTGTCGATGACGGTACCCCGGATGGGATGTGTGCTCACAGGACGTGTGCCTAGTCTCCTGCTGACATGGTTGCTTGAAAGTCAAGGTCTCTCTTTCGGCATCTGTTGGCCTCACCTTCTCTGCTGTCTGAAGATCCATGGTGGGCTACATGCTATCTTGCTTACAACTGCAAGCTTCTGCCACGTGCTCCCTTGAGCTTTCTTTCCAAGCGATGTTCATTGTTGCTTCCATGTTGCTACACTCAATTGCTTCAACCACTTCCATGTTGCCACACTTAATTGCTTCAACTACTTCTTTCTGAACTTTTGTTCTTAAAATTTCTGGTGCTGCTGCTCTTTGAATTCTTTCTAGAAGGAGGCATATTTATATTCTGCTCCTTTAAGAAAGGGTTATGCAAATATGTGCGCTACTAAATATCTGTAACTCCGCATCTGTACCATGAGAAAGCTTGTTTCCTTTTTCAATTCAAGAATAAACATTTTTGTCGTTACTCTTAAGATTTCTGGTGCTTCTGCTCTTTGAATGGAGACATATTATATTCTGCTCCTTTAAGAAAGGGTTTAACCATGATAAAGATTATTTCCTTTTTCAATCCAATAATAAACATTCTTTACAAGAAGGTCTTGGTTTTTCAACTTGCTGTATTTTTAATATCTTGCAAGAATGTGTCTTTTCACAACATGTGTGGGCTTCCAACTAGGGGGTACATCAGGTTTCAGCAATTAGATGATGATAAAGTCTTTGATTGGGTTTTATAATCCCGTTCCAAGTGCATGACGTTTATATCTTATCAGTTATATTAAGTATCACTAAGCATAATAAATAATAAATATCTTCGTTCGACTGGGATTTTTTATACTTTCTGTATAAAACACCATCTGTAATTAATAAAGAACCTTGTTCTGCTTATTTCAGCGTCTATTGTAGTGTGTGTGCCCATGTATGTGTGTGTGCATGTGTGCACTTGTTGGGCCATGGCAGTTTTTGCTAACTTTTATTGCCTAATTAATAAGAATGGGAGTTGGAGGTTTCTGATTTGAGTGCTAAAGCAGGTGTACAGCAGACTGCGGATGGATCACAGGACACAGCTATGTAACATATGGCCCGTTGCTGAATGGTGCAAAAGTCGTCGTTTTTGAAGGGGTACGTCTCTGGTGTTTTCTGTTGGAAAGTAGGAATTGAGTGCCTACTGGAGCTTCATTTGTTTGGGGTCATTCTCCTGCTCCCATTCTTAATTCGTTTTTGAAATTATTCTATCAGAAGCCAGCTGCTTACGATATCACTCATGTGCAGGTACCAAACTATCCAGATGCAGGGCGTTGTTGGGAAATTGTAGACAAATATAATGTGACTATTTTTTATACGGCTCCCACAGCCATCCGGTCGTTGATGCGTGCTGGCGATGGGGTATTTATATCCTCTTTCTTCCCATTCTACCCAGTAGTCTTTTAATTAGAATTTCAGACATACTCTGCATTTAGAGTGTCTATTTCTTGGTGGCATGTAAGCGTAAGATGAAGTGGAAAATACTATGAACCATTTGCTTGTTTGTGCCCTCAAACCTGCATGAGAATTCAACTGATTGATGGAGTGCATAGTTGTTTGCCGTGAGGCAGGTTTTATACAAATAAATGAATATAAAGACACAATCGTCTGATTTTTTACATTTTCTTCGTTTAGATTAGTTTCACGAATATGCATAAGAAAACATTTTGTTGAAGGGAAAGAATATCAGAGATGCTCTGATTTTTGTATTGTGTTTTAGATTCCTAGCAGCTATTATATCATATTTTTTGGAACTCTGCTGGATTTCGTTTCTCTATATGATATGTAGTATGAAACTTAGGTAGATTTTCCTTCGGCCCTTTATGTACATACATGGACTTCTGATTTTGAGGGTTTCATTCTCAGTCTTTGAAATTGGGGGACCGAGTCGAATTCAAAATATTGATACTGATGTCACCTTCTTTCTGGATATTACAGCCAGTAAAAAAGCATTCACGTAAGTCATTACGAGTGCTTGGCAGTGTTGGTGAACCAATCAATCCCAGTGCTTGGAAGTAAGTACCAGGTTTCTTTTGGTAAAAACAGTCTCCTTATCATATATTTTTTAATTTTGAAATTTGATCTGTGATAAGGTATGTTTTTATTGTTTTATTTTATCTAGTCTACCATGCTTTTTATAGAACTGTAGCATTTCATGATTGAATCCGCTTTTGAAAATTAACAGCTTTAGGAGGACAAAATAGCTCAATGGGTGTCAAACAGCTTGTGTATTGGTTGACTGTAGGTGGTACCATGAAGTAATTGGTGACAAGCGCTGTCCAATATCTGACACATGGTGGCAAACTGAAACAGGGGGCTTTATGGTGTGTTTTCCTTTGGTTTATCACCCTATTTACATTTTGTTGTTGTTGATGTATATTTGGTACAGTGTTTTCAATTGTTGTAGTGGAGTTTTGTGTGGACAACTTTTTAAATGGATCTTAAAAGCATATCAAAATATTGAGGATATCTGAAGTTATGATTTGACAAAAACTTCACATTATCTGACAGGAATGAATTTGTCAGAAATCTCATATTGGCTGTGTAGTTGGGAGATGTAGCATGCAGTCACTGATGGGAGAGTAATGAGGATAGCAGAACTTTTATGATTTCAAAGGAATGAACTGTCATCAGACGATTTCCTACTATTTACTGGCAGTATGATTTTGGACTGTACCTACGTGATTGGAGTCTTACCTAACGAGGGTAATTACATGGATGCTAATGTCTAACTCCCAAATCCTGCATGAATTACAAACAGAGTTTGTGGCAATATAGTAAATGAATGACATCAATGTACACGGACAGCTAGTCCCCATTGTTAGCCTCTGTACGTCTAGATCACCATATTTGCCACTTAGTAAGACTGGCAATAATTTCATAGGCCAAATCCGCAGATGGAGAATGAGGCCCCCAGAGAATGCTACTAAATTCAGTGTGATCAGCTAAGGGGCTCTTCTCTAGATGAAGATAGCCCTATCCAAATGTGATCCCTTGTAAAACACCTATGGTCCGAACTGTATGAGCTAGGCGAGGGAACCCTAGGTGATTTAGGACATACTTCTCATCCTGCCAAACAATTGTGCAATGGCTATGCAATGCCTGTCCACTATCCCAAATGAAATTTTGAATAAATCCAATGTCCAGGTGTTGACTGGGAGTCCACCATGCTAGAAGAGCCAAAAGAACATGGAGATTAACGTCTTCCAGTAGGATCACTAGAGTGAGTGTACATGGGGAGTATAATGCCAAAGCTCTTCCAATGTGCTCTCCAAGTAGGTATCCATTTCCCTTCTCTTGGGTCCTAAGGTAGGTGTTTGAAGAGGAGAGCCACAATATGGCTAGATGGGTTTGTTACATTTCTATTTGGGGATCCAGTTTATTCAAGAGAAACGTGGCATTGTTATGTCTTAGTCCAAGTATGTTCAAAAGCTCTTGGACAGATTCAACATGCATGATTGCAAGCCTATGTCCACTCCCATGGAGCCGGGGCTGAAGCTTACAATGCATGATGCAGGTGAATTAGTTGATGCCACACTCTATAGCTAGGCTGGTGGATGTCTCATTTATCTTTGCAATACACGACTTGATATTCAGTTTTCAGTTTCTCAGGTGAGCAGGTATATGCACAGCCCAAAGATTATGCATTGGCAGGCTGTAAAACGCATCTTCCGTTACTTGCAAGGTACAAAGTCGTTTGGCTTGATATTTCCCAGGGGGGGTGACTTGCAGATGCATGCTTACAGTGACTCAGATTGGGCTGGAGACTATGATACTAGGCAGTCCACCAATGGGAATTGTTTCTTTCTAGGACATGCTTGCATTTCTTGGTTGAGCAAGAAACAATCTACAGTGGCTACCTCCTCATGTGAAGTTGAGTACATGGCAGCTTTCACAGCGACAGTTGAATGTGTTTGGCTGTGTTTGTTTGCTGATCTTCGTCTTTCATTGGAGGTTCCTTCTCCGATTCTCACTGATAGTCAAAGTGCTATAGCAGTGGCAAAGAATCCTGTGTTTTATGCCCGCACGAAGCACATTGAGGTTCACTATCACTATGTCAGAGAGAAGTTGCATGCAGGAGAGATCAGTATGATCTATGTGTCAACACATGACAATGTTGTAGACATCTTCACCAAAGTTCTTCCACGTGAGAAGTTTGAGGCATTTCACAGTGCCCTGAACTTATCTCCTTTTGGTGATTGACCATTTCCTTATACATGACATTGGCACTGCAGGGGGGTGTTAGAATTATTATTATATTCTAGGCAGTGACCAATGTAATGTAATAAGTAGGTTAGGGGCACTTTTCCCTCTTTAGAGGTTTTTTCCCCTAATCCGAGTTAGTTCACTAACTACGGTTAGTGAAGGATAAGGTTTTGTCACTTAGACAAAACCTTTCCCTGCTTTGTATGTTGTTAATCTTATCTATTACAACTTACGTTCAGCACTCTGTCTCACTTGCTCTCTCTTTTTCCATCACATGGCTCCCAAGTGGTTCGTAGGGCATAGATGATATCATGCCATATGTTGAAGAGGGTGGTTGCAAGTCGAGTTTGTTGCTCCCTGATCACTAGACTGCAAACGTGCTACTTTCACCATGGTCATGTTGGGTGGAGGCTACCACCAAGAAGAAATAGGATATGTTCGTCGCGTGGAGGCTAGTATAAAAGAGGGAAGGACCTCTTGTGACACATCTAGCTTGAGTCGTCTACCAATGCGGGTGTCTAGGACAAGAAAGGCACCTTTGCTACTTGCTTCAAGTGTCCTACCTTAGATGGTTGGAACCGCTTGCTTGGATCCCATTGTGCCTTGCGCAAGGGTTTGCCCTACCATAGCCAAAGGTGCTAGCGAATGTGATGTCCTTATTGAAGTAGTATGGGGTTGTGGTCTAGGAACCTCGCAAACGCCCCATCACTCTGATTCTTTGCCATTCCTAAGTCCAAGACCCATCCTCAGGGCTTCGTCCACTCGTTCTGATTCCATCTAGAGTGCTCCACTCAATCCGATGCTGAAGAGGGTTGATAGGCACATTGTGGTCCTCCTACAGGTAGAGAACCCTAAGAGAGAGCTCTTTTTCGAGAGAATTGGCCAAAACAGTGTGGAGGGCCTATGCAATGCCACCTCTTGTGTAGGGCATATTTGTTAGAAGACCATGCGTATGAGCTTCGGAGGCTCGGAGCTTGGAGCCAACAAGCTTGCCTAACATGGCTCTTCTCTACTGTGCTCTCTAGGTTGACGATACTAAGGCCTTCCTTCGCCTAGTGTAGGATCATTGTCTTGCAAGCGACTTTGGCCCTAGTATTTTGTGTGCCATCCGAGCCAGATCATCAGAAACTGTGCAATAAGTGCTT
Organism: Dipteris shenzhenensis; assembly: GCF_047967505.1. Lineage (NCBI taxonomy): Eukaryota > Viridiplantae > Streptophyta > Polypodiopsida > Gleicheniales > Dipteridaceae > Dipteris > Dipteris shenzhenensis. The sequence goes on from NC_141623.1 coordinate 8,819,432, forward strand.
CAACTGAGGTAGACCTGGTGATATTGGGGTTGTCACATGGGTAGCACATGAGCTGCCATGTGGGCAGTTGTCAAAGCAAAGGACATGCGTACGGCCTGCAACAGGGCCCTATGAAGGGCGCGCTGACATTAGCTTGGTATGACCCCAGTGTACAAGGCTGTACAGAGGCTTATCAGATCTATACGGGAGCCTATGTTCCCCCTATGAAAGCACTAGTAGGATGCAACATACTAGGCTATCGCTAGAAGGACTTGGTTTACCACCAATTCTCTCTTTGCTATTGAGAGCTTGGTTGAGCTCATCAATCTCACCTTCTACCTTGTGGAAGCTCCTCGGATCTTGTGTAGAAACCAACTGATTGATTCTGGTTGATCTTGCCACCTGATGTCAAACAATGCATCTCCACGGAGAGCCTGACCCTCTAGACTCCCGGGTGAACGCTCATCTGCAAACTCCAAGTCCAACAGCTCCTCTTGCTGGATCGAGAGGCTCATCCCTACGAGGCCAATTGCTTGTGAGTAGAAGAAATACCCTAGTGTCTCTGCCACAAAAATGAAAAACAAGGGCACTAGAGGACAGTCCTGTTGGAGGAATCGATGTATATGAGTATGAGGGATTAGAGCATGGAGCATTATGATGTCTATGTTTGTGACCATCTATGTGTGAGTGCCATCTATGTGTGAGGAATCGATGTATATGAGTATGAGGGATTAGAGCATGGAGCATTATGATGTCTATGTTTGTGACCATCTATGTGTGAGTGCCCGTGCCCTTGGTAGGTGTGATTGGGAAGTGGAAGCTTAAAGGGGGGATACTCTAGGAAAGGTTGGTGGATTACGAGATGCTTTTGGTGATTCAAGCAATGATGAAATTGCCTTGTAACATCAGCCTTTAGAAGAGGCTTCTCATGAATAAAGTTTTAACGTTTTTGTTGTTGTCAACATGTTGTTGCACACACTCTATTTGTGCTATAATGCATTCCTATCTCCTATGAAATTGCCTTGTAACATCAGCCTTTAGAAGAGGCTTCTCATGAATAAAGTTTTAACATTTTTGTTGTTGTCAACATGTTGTTGCACACACTCTATTTGTGCTATGATGCATTCCTATCTTAGCCTAGTTGTATCCTTGTCCCTCGCTTGCACCATTTTTATATACAAGCCTAGCGCACTGAGTGTGAGAGTGAGGCCTCCCTTGTATGCCCGCCAATGAGGACCTAACATACAGGCCCGAAATTCCTTGCTTCCTTTGGTCCAAAAGCCCAACCTCCACATAATGCAGTCCACCCTATTATAGGTCTTCTCAAAATCCAGCAGGAGCATAGCGAGACGCTGGGCCTCCTTTTGCCCAATTGAGAGCCTCAACAAAAAAGGGAAGATGTTGTCTAGGATGCTCCTCTCCTAAACAAAACTTGCCTGGGTGTCGTGGATGATGGGATTTGTGGATTGAGGAGGTTGTGGCTCTCGCCCGGGGGGGGGGTTTGTCCTGCTCCTACTGGCCATCAAGAGGATCCTTGGGGCAAGTGCAGGGGTGGCTTGCAGAGCATGGCAAGCCCTTGCTAGGTGGCCCATCTGTTTGGAGCATAGGCACAACTCTGGAAACCTCAACCCTCAGCCTAAAGACACCTTCCTCCGGTGTCACTTCTCTAGGAGGGTGTTTTCGTCATCCATGATCAACCACACCTTCGAGACTTTGTCATTGAGAGTACCGAAATGTCTTGAGAACAATTCCAAAATAGGCCCTGATAAGGATGAAATGAGCCTGTCCTTAGGGAGCGTAATGAGATACCTCGGTATGTAATGCATTGTCTCTATATCATTTATTGTGAAACCATTGGACCAAGGGAGGGGGTAGAAAGGCCTAGAGGTGGGTTCAATGAGTGAGGCAGGAAGAGAAGCCCCTTTTGAGGAGCATGGCAGACCGTGTAGGCTTTTGAGGTGGACGGAGACAGCAAAGACCTTAAACAAGCCCAAGAAGGGCTAGAGCCAGTCTCTGCACTGGTGGGAAAGGGTGGAGTGGCCTGGTGAAAGACAGCACCAAATGGTTGGCGGCTGCCCTAAAACGAGCAGCAAAACATCCTTGACAGGCTGTAAATACTACTAAGCCCCCCCCCTCCCCCCCCTTTCAATGGGCTGGGGACAGAATGAAGGATAGGTGCGAGGATGGTGAAGGGGGTGGAGGGAGGAGTGGGCGAGGATTAGGGGTGGAGAGGGGAGAGGAGAGGCTAGCAGGGCAGCATAGCTGGAGGCAGCTGTGGCTTCTATAATAGGTACAGCGTGCTTGTATCAATGCTATGGGCACTTACATTGCTGGCAACTCTTGAAGCATCATCATGACTGCTCTCACGCCACCAGCAGTAACCAATAGGATTGCTTCCACATCACTAATGTATTTGGCTGCTATTGTAATTTGTAACACAGTCTTTTGCTCCCATTGGCTGTATTTGGCCTCTCCTGGATGTTAACACGGTCATCATCATCAGCGGCGTCATCATTGTCGTTGTCATCATCATCGCCCATCTATTTGTATGTGCACAGGTCCATGTGTAGGTGTGTGCGTGTCTTGTTTTATGTGTGTGCATGTGTGCATGTATACAGGTGTCTAGGCGCTTGCCTTTGTGCACATTCTGATGATGCTTAGTTATGCCAGTCCTGAAAGTGGAAACTCTTTTGCACGGATCATCTGAAATTTCAATCTTTTTTTGTCCTTCTTTGATGTAGATTACTCCTCTGCCTGGTGCGTGGCCACTCAAGCCTGGTTCTGCTACCTTTCCCTTTTTCGGTATCCAGGTATAGAATACTCACTTGTAGATATGCCTATAATTTTTTGGACTAATAATGGAATGTTCTCTTGCCTTCAATTGCTATGAGGCTGACAACTTTTGTCTGCAGCCTGTCCTGGTGGATGAGAATGGCAAGGAACTTCCAGGTGTCTGTAATGGATACCTTTGTATAAAAAGCTCTTGGCCAAGTACCTTTCGTACCCTTTATGGTGACCACTCAAGATATGAGACAACATATTTTGCACCTTTCAAAGGTTACTACTTCACGGGGGATGGATGCCACAGGTAGCATCACTAGGGTATTGTTTTTCTTTATGTTAGAATCTCATTTCAAACGGTCATACTTAAAAGCTTCTGCTTGTGAACCTTCGAATTTTCCAAAGGGATGCAGATGGCTACTACTGGCTAACAGGCCGAGTTGATGATGTGATCAATGTGAGGTGTGTAGCTTTGGACTTTCAAATCTAGTTTCTTTTAAGAGTTCAACCACAAATGCAAGCTGACCAAAAAGTATCTAGTAACTGCTGCTTTTCACAGGAAATTATTGCAGAATCATATTTTTGGCTCTTGCTTGTTAGTCAAACTATGTCAGTCTTCCTTTTAATCTGAGTTTGATTTTTAGAATTTAGATGGCAAGTATGCATCATATGGTTTTTCAAAAGTATTCCTCATTGACTAACCTGATTCTCATGGGGGACTGTGCCATAAGTACTTTTCTTGGTGTGAGGTGATTTCAACCTTATGAGGACATAAAGGGGGTTTTGCTTTGACTGAGGGGTTGTGTGCAGCACATGCATCATCCGAAGGTGGTGTGAGGACAAAAAGAGCAACATGATGGGAGTGAAAAAGGGGTTTGGCTTTGACTGAGGGGTTGTGTGCAGCACATGCATCATCCGAAGGTTGCTTCATTTTTCCTACCCATCCTTGCCTGACTTCTGAGCTTGGCATTTTATCCTTGCCTGACCTTCTAGCCTGGCATTGTAGCACTTTGGTTGCCACGAATAGCCATCTGTACATTGGTAGGTGGTTTGGATAGGGTTTATAACAAAGACATACTTGGGTTTTTGATCCATTAAATCTCCTTTTCCAGCAGATTACTTATTTTGGATGCCTTCCTGCAACATGCTAAACCTGTTGGTTGATGTGTATTGTATATCAAGTACATGGTTTGTCAACTCAGAGATAGTGGACTGCTGATATGCATTCATGAGACAATGCCAGCTGGGCATTGGCCTGCTCTTTCGAATCGTAGTTATGTGAAGTCCATATGGACCTATGCACTACACTAGAAAGATTTGTGTTTTTTTGTTAACTTTTTATTTGTGGACAGGTTTGGGGAAATGATACTAGGAAAATGTTCTATTATGGTCTTTTCTATCTCTGCATGTAATTTGTGTTGGAATATGAAGCCAAAGTAAGTAAGAAATGAGTGTACTAGTGGTTTTATAGTCTAGTGAGTCCTAGACATGCCACGTGTCATATTGGGAGATATCCCATAGACATTGTGACTTTCTAGAGTCTAGTGGCACACTATATATTGTTGTTCTTGTCTATTGTCTAACATATCAGTCAACATCAAGCTATCAATACATTGTGAGTATTTTGGTTATTGCCTTGCACTTGTACTTTCCTTCCTTTCCATTTTGCCTTTCATTATGCTTTCCATATTTCCATTTTGTTCCTAGCTAGCTACCATGTCTCTTCATATGGTATGAGAGCCTTCCTTCCTAGCCCTTCCCTTCCTCTTTGCTTCTCCATGAGGTAGAGGGTGGCCGGAAAGAGAAGCTGCCCTCTCTTCTCTTGGAGGAGCTCCCCTTCCCTACTCCTCTCCATTGAAGGCTTCATCAACATTGGGATTCTCCTCCAACGTTGTCTCCTCCAACTTGAGCTTCTGCCACCTCTCTTCCCTTTCCTTGGTGAGCTCTTCTCCTTCCTTCAGCTACAAAGACGTCTTGGAGTGGTGTGGTTTCTGTTGCTCTCTCTGTGACGTGCAGACGATGTGATGCTTCTATTTGGACCTGGAAGCAGAATCATGACTTTGTGTCTTCAGGAAAGTTGTAGAGGACCTTGAGTACTAGTGCCAAAATAGGTTCTATTGACTCGCATACAAAGTGGCACCCCCATCCGATAAGTACTTGTTCGAATAACACACCTAAGACCGTGTTTTTTTATGTTTGTGCATGACACTAAGGCAAAAACGGTTTTTAATGCTTGATGGACCATGCAAAGCATATTCGATGGGACAAATACTTTGTACCTACCTTAAACTAGGTGATATTGAGTTACATGCAAAGTGGTGCGTCTATACGATAAGTACTTGTTCGGATAACACACTTAGGACCGTGTTTTTTTATCATTGTGCATGACACTAAGGCAATGAAGTAAAAATGCCAGTAGCCACATTATTAAAAGGAAATCCAATGTTGTGGTATGACCTATGTGACTGGATGAACGGTCACTTGGAATCTATGGCTAGAGTGCCGGATGGAACCTCCAACCACCTGAACCGTCGATGAGAGAATCAGATATAACTCCCACAGTTTCACAATGTTTAATGCTTGATCAACAATGCAAAGCATATATGATGAGCACAATACTTTGCACACACCTTAGCCCAGGGTGACGGTGGTGCATAAGACTACGGGAAAAAACAGTGTATAATGCATGATCGACCATGCAAAGTACATCCGATGGGAATAGTACTGTGAACGCACCTCGACCTAGGTGGTATTAAGTTGCATGCAAAGTGGTGTGCTCATCTTATAAGTACTTCTTTGGATAACACACTTGGGAATGCATTTTTTAATGATTGTGCATAACACTAGGGGAAAAACGATGTATAATGCGTGATCGACAATGCAAAGCATATTCGATGGACACAATAATTTGGACACGCCTCAACCTAGGTGGTAATATTGTTTTTACATCATTGCAATCCGAGTTTACTATGAAAAGATATAGCTCCTGCAAAAAGTAACAAAAATTTTTCATGTGTGCGGATTTTGTTCTTGAGTTCACGGGATGATAGTTTCCAGCCTACTGTCACTATCTTGATCTCCACCTCTATCTTTTGCTGCTCCAGTTGGTGCCCACGAAGCTAAGCTATAGCTGTCCATGCAGCTTCTCCTACTGTCCACGTAGCTATCCTCTTTGCCCGCCATCTAGCTGCCCACGCTGCTTCTAGCTGTCCACGCAGTTGCTCCTGCTGCTCACGCTTCTCCTGTTGCCCATGAAGCTCTATCTTCTCCCAAACAGGATTGGTGATAAGGGACAACCTTGTTTGACCCCTATGGTACTCATGATCGCCACATTATTGCACACCTCATCCACCTTCTATAACGTTGTGTAGACTCCACACTAATTTGCAGAAAGAAGATAAAGAAAAATGATCTTGATGTGAGGTACGGTTACTTCATGGCTTCTCCGATTACTTCTCTGATTGCCCGTGGTGCTAGGCTTGCACATTGAGTGACTCTACTGGTCCTTGTGGCACCTCCGCCCTCTTCATCAAATTTTTAGGTAACTCTCCATCTTCCATCTTGAGAGTCATGCCATGACCGCTCCATGTAGCTACCCCATGGACTTCACCGACACATATTTTGGGGCATCCATGCCTAGTGCTTCATCGACATTGTCATCGACTTGCAGGTTGATGTATTTTGGGGTCCTCTGCCTTGGGTAGTCTCCCTAAAATGATATGTCATTGAGTCTAAAGGTTCTCTGCCTTGGATAGTCCTCCTAAAAAGATGTATTGGTTTTCCTATTTTGGTGTGTGGCTTCCTAACATGTTTTGTTATGAAGCCAAGGGGGGATGTACTGTGGGAGCCATGTACTGGCTTTGATAGGTCTCGTTATCAAGCCTGGCCGATGTACTGTGGGAGCCATGTAGTGGCTTTGATAGGTTTAAAGGGGAATGTATTGTGGGAGCCATGTATTGGCTTTGATAGGTCTCGTTATCAGGCCTGGCCGAGTTCCAGGATGTTGGTGTATTCCTAGGCCTATGAGTTGGTCATGTGGCCATGCTATAACGTGAGCCTCTGAGCATGTTGAGTCGCAAGCCATGAGATTGCTTGGATCAACCTCTGAACACGCTCAGACTTTAGCCTCCGTGTTACATAGGGTGCACAGTTTGATGACCGTCATTGTCATGTTCTGTTCTTGGTTCCATTCCAATAGTCCCTCACCTTAGAACGTCATTGTCATGTTCTGTTCTTGGTTCCATTCCAGTAGTCTCTCACCTTGCCTTCATGGGGGGTTGTTGGAATATGAAGCCAAAGTGAGTAAAAAATGAGTGTACTGGTGGTTTTATAGTCTAGTACGTCCTAAACATGCCACGTGTCATATTGGGAGATATCCCATAGACATTGTGACTTTCTAGAGTCTAGTGGCACACTATATACTGTTGTACTTGTCTATTGTCTAACATATCAGTCAACATCAAGCTATCAATACATTGTGAGTATTCTGGTTATTGCCTTGCACTTGTACTTTCCTTCCTTTCCATTTCGCCTTTAATTATGCTTTCCACATTTCCATTCTGTTCCTAGCTAGCTACAATGTCTCTTCAATTTGAACTCGTTGAGATGTAAAAGAAATGTGAACTCGTATTTATCTATGGTGTGACGAAGCTGGATATCTCTCTCTCTCTCTCTTTCTGCACATATTGTGGAATGGGATCTTATATTTTGACCATGTTTTTTCATAGTGGACATCGCATTGGGACAGCAGAAGTTGAGTCGGCTCTTGTCTCTCATCCACTATGTTCAGAAGCTGCGGTTGTAGCGGTAGAACATGAGGTACAGATGATTACAAGATTCCCCAGATCTATTAATCATAATAGAAGGAAATATTGCTTCATAGATAACAAAATATTCCATAAATAATGGCTGAACAAGATGAATCTAAATACCTAGGTAATCCCTAATACCAAGGCATTTTTTACATGTGAATATCCATATTTCAGTGAAATCTTGATTGCATATTGCAGCTCAGTCAAAAAATACAATATGCATATGTTCTTTTGATGTGTGGACGCAATGTTGATGTTTAATAGATCAACATTGATGTTTTGATCGATACGTTTTCCTGCTGTTGTCTATATTCACATTTTCTTCCATCCCAGATCCATAAGGTATTGTTTGCAATGTTGGTGATAGATACCTGGACACGTATTGAATTTCATAGATCTTTTAGCATGCTTCTGTCCATGTAATACAGATCATTCTGGATTGCTGCCAAAAAAGTTACTCTTGTTTGAAAAGCCTGTCCGTCTTCCACTTTTTCCTTGTTGTTTCCCTTCCCGCTTTATCTCCTGACCATGTGAGTTGGTGACAATATAATCTGAAGGTGAGGTTTGGTGACATTTATTTGGGTAAAGTTGTCCGTTATTTCATAATTTCCTGCTCTTTTGACTTGCCGACTCCCATCTCCTGAACCTGTCAAGTTGTTGACAACATGTGAGTCAAATACTGTCTATGTGATCTTTCTAAATGTCTAAATCCAATTGTGGCATTTGGATGTTTATAAAAGAACTTCAACGATTTAGATTCATGCCATTGATGGTTTCATCAGTTTTCTTGAAAACCAACCTATTTCTTAGAGGTGTATCTTATATGGAGTTGCATGAAATGACAGGTCAAAGGACAGGGCATTTATGCATTTGTGACATTAAATGAGGGTATTCCTTATAGTGAGGAACTGCGCACTAGTCTTCGAAATGCGGTTCGCAATCAGGTCGTTGACTTGGCTCTCTCTCTGCTGGTGAAAGATAACTCGTGGTTTTCCTCTCACAGACAGTTGATTGTCTCTTATAGACAATGTTCTTTTCTGTTTCCTTTTTCATAATGCAAGTCATAGCCTTACATCAGTGTTTCATGGTTGTTCAGATTGGAGCATTTGCTGCTCCTGATAAGATACATTGGGCACCCGCTCTACCAAAAACTAGAAGTGGGAAAATTATGAGGAGAATATTACGAAAGATTGCCTCCAGACAACTTGATGAGCTTGGAGATATCAGCACCTTGGCTGATCCTGGGGTTGTTCAAGAGTTAATTGACTTAACCGGTGTATGATGTTTTAATCTATGAGCTACTGGAAGGCTATACAGCATACCATCCTCAGCTGACATAATGGTCTAGATATAGAGCTTTTGAGAAATGCCGTGCAGGATACTTAACGACACCTTTGAGCTGAGTGTTCTTGTTGATGCATCTTAACGTCTTCATGAAAATAAGGACAATTTAGGTGCAAATGGAGCCAGATAACCATGGAACTGAATCAGTGATTAAACTGGTGGAAGTTGATGTCGAGACCTGGAGCTTAGTGGTTGAGAATGAAGTTTTCCAGAACCAAAATACCGAGATATGCCCATCTCAACTTTTGCTGAAGTGTTTGTCCTTCACTGAACATAGTATCGGGGCAGCTAGGACAGGCTTGTGACAGAGGCTCTGTTAGTCTTTATCTCAGAAAAGCGAATTATCTAGTGATTCTAATTGTAATAAAGTTGAACTCTCCATTGCGTTACATCTGAAGGCCAAGTGACATTCAATACTGACCTCACAAGTTTCAGAAAGGTGGGCTTGTGGATTTTGTAGAAAATATGGCAACTTGGAAGATCATGCGTACTTCACGAGTATTATTTTTATGTTTCCAGAGATCTAGCTCAAACCCTCCCCGCCCCCCGCCCCCATGCCTCCTTTTTCCCTCCCCTTCTCCGCTTCTTTGTTTTTCTGGATACTGCACCTAATGTTCTAGTAGTTCAGTCTTTGAAGAAACAATAATGGTGGGAAAGTTGGTTCGTATAATTGTTTATTGTTTTCTTCTCAACTTTTCAGTTGACCTAAAATGTGATGTCATTCTAATGATGATGATGTTGTTAAGAGAGAAGTCTTAGAGCACTTACGATCCAAAAATCACAACATTTGCTCTAGCATAGCACTTAGGTGGGCAACTCTAAGATCTTGGCTCAAATTTTGTCAACGCTCTTGAATAGATCTATCACACAGCAAAAAAGGGGCATGAGGTGCCCAAGAACATTGCCCTTTTCAACATGTAGACTTTGGTACTGAGCACAGCATGCACACTATGAGAACATAAACATCTAGAAACACTGGCGTATGCGTGTATGATGAGTCAAAGTAGTAAAACTAGATGAACATGTGAAGAAATGCAAGTTTAGATGTGAACATATATGCATATATAGTATCAAATGTAAATGTATGAAATGTGTGCGTGGGAGCTCGTTTGGCTTTCCAAAATGATGGAGTATGATGCAAGAGTCATGAATGTCTACATTATGCTAGAGTATAATGCATGTAACATCCATACAAAGTGCTTCGTTCTTACAATGTTGCATGTTGGAAAAGTTTCATTTACACTTAGGGTCTTCAGAATCACATTGTCAACATAGGCAAGGGCCTCCATGGCAATTGATAGAGCCAATCTTATTGCTTATCACACAGCTGCCTATGACCATTGCAAGTCACATATGTAAATTGACACATGAGCATAATTTGATGTGGTGGGCCTTATGGCAATTGAAGCACCAATAGGTTTGGCATAAAGTCAAGGTGATACAAGAACAAAATGTTGTTGTATGCATTGCAAAACATCAGAAGAAGAGGTTTTTCCACAAGACGAGACTTTAGCGAACGATGGGGAGGCTCGACTCCCTTCAGAGGATTTATTCATGCCAATTACACAATACACCACAAGTTTTTTAAGTTATAGGGCACATATGGTTAAAGGATACACTATCTTTGCACAAGTTCTTGTTGTATGTTTGCTAACTCTAATCTATGTAAACACGGATGCTTTGATAACACGGTTTTGAAAGCTCCTTGTGGCTCAAAGAAACTCCAATACAAACTTTCAATGCAAAGGGCGAGAATATAAGAAAGTTGTGGTAAAATGTGGTGCAAATGTCATCACGCATTGTCAACATAGGCGAGGGCCTCCATGGCAATTGATAGAGCCAATCTCATTGCTCATCTAGCCTTGACACTCTTCATTCTTCAATCGATTGATGCAAAGAGTGAAGGAAACAAGGTTCACAGTTTCCTTGTGATTATCGATCTATTAATTTGATTGCCTTCCAAGACTGTTTATGACGAATGAATCAAGCATCTATAGCTGAATCTAACTTCCTATGCCGTATGATTACTAAAATTAATTGCTTTGAATAAACACAATGTAGCGCATAAATGCATACTATACAGATATGAACTCACATACAATTAACTTTGGCAATTGCAACATGATTGAAGATTTAATTGTTTGATATAGAAATTGCATTTTCATGAGAATACTTCACTTGGATATTACCACTGACAAGGTTACACAATAGTGGACAAGAACATCCAAGTCTCCCTCTTCCTATAGTTGCCCATCCTAGTGCCTCGATCTGAACTCCTCTATGAATTTGAAAGCTCAATATTCACTGTGCTTATCCTATTGAAATGTATACAATGTGTGTAGAATTGTGACTAGGCTAGCTTATCTAATCGCACTTGTAATGGTGTTTTTGCAAATGCCACATGTGACATCGTTAGATCATGCCAATTGACATTTTATAAATAACACTAGATTCATATACACATGTATGAAAAGACGTGGCAGTCAAAGTTTTTTATTTTGAAAGATATAGCTTCTAAGAAGAAAGAACATTGAACGTTATAAATGGGTGGAAGTTGCTTCAAGGCCTCTATTTTGGACTTCAATTTGTCCCTTTTGGTTCTAATTGAATCAAAATCTGACTCAAGAGAAGCTTGATTGCTCTTGGGCCTTGGCCTTGTCCACCTCTTTTGTCAGATTGGTGAGTTTTCTTTTGTCGATTAATAACATCGCATCAATCGACAAGCAGTGCCGTTTTGGCTCCGTTGCAACTGAATGATAATGACCTCCATGCCTCGATTGCAAGACTCTAGGGGTTTGAGCTCAATTGGGGTTTGCTTCGAATGGTCAATTTCCTTGGTTGAGTGTTCCTTGTGGTCAACCAAATGTTTCTCAACGATTCTAATCCTCTACCCTTTAAGATCCTGCTCGGCATTTTGAATCATATCACTGAATTGTGTTTTCCACTTTTGGACACGAGCATTCTAGAACTATCTCAACTTGCTGCAATCGAGCTTGATGGATCATCATTGCTCCAGTCTTTCCTATCATCCTAACATAATCCTCGATAGCTCTTTGGGTACTCTTCCTTTGTCGGATGTATCTTTCAGACCTTCTCGCCATTGATTAGCTTGTTCAATCAGCTATTCTCCCTTCCCTCGAGTTCTCTGATACTTTGCTCATAGTCTTTAGTTGTTGCATCTACTTCTTTGAGCACATCCATTTTCTCGTAGAAGGTATAGGGTTGATCTTCATCACTTGATTCGTCCTCTTTCATCTGTTCCTCCACAAAGGGGCTGTTTGGAGGGAAAATGCCTCTGTATAGTGCAGGAAAGGGTTTTGCAAAGGTATTAATTCAAGATCCTCTATCGAAATCCTCTTGTCTAGACAGTTGTGGAGGTGGGGACAATGGTACTTCTTTCCTCTTGAACCTAGGTGGAGAGGGCAATTCCTGTTTGAACATTGGTGGTGTCATTGATTTTCTTATTAAAGCCATCCTTTGGCTTCTTCTCTTCGGGAGAGGGCGAGGAGGGAACATAATAATGTATTCATCCACATCAATGCTTATAGCTCCACTTGACCCTGAAGCTCTAGCTTGTGCTGGTTACTCGAGCACCGATTGCTCTTCCCTTTGTTCACCTCTCAATCCACATTCTTCGTGCTGACTCTTGGGGAGTCAAGCCAAATATGATACCGATTCAAAGTATGGATATTCTTTGACTTCTCAACCTCGAAGGCCCTAGCTTTTGAAATCTGTCGATAGCACATAGGATAACTAATAGCCATATTCCTATAGATGGCAACAGTGAATACTAAACTCATCCCTATGTTTTTGGCCTTGCTCATGTGCACCGCATGGAATTTCGTGCATTCGTTGCACTTGGCATCTGCAATTCTATTGCCATTCTCCCCAGCTTTGTTGCCAATGCATCTTGAGTGGCCTTCATGCTTACATATACCATACTTTGTTGCCCCAACACCTTGTCATTGACGAAGGTTGTCTCGAAAGAAATTTGTTGCCGTAAGATCGTTGAACTTCCAACTGCCATGCTTTTGGACCATCTCGCCAAAATCATCTATATTCGGAACTGGTTGCATGTATTCTATAAGAACTTGATCTAGAGCCCTGTATGTCGTCTATTTGAATTTACTCCATTTTTTGTGATGCCCAGGATGCATGTAATAAACAATCTTGTGACGGGAGAAGGATCCTCTTTGGTGGATCTCCTTTACACTATCAAGGCATAGCTACACCATCTCGCCAACATGAACCATCTGGATGAGAGAATAGTTGAACTTCAATAGAAGATCAATGTTTGATTCCTTATAGAATGCTATCAACTTCCTCCACCAATTGAGGGAAAGTAGCTCTTAGGAGACTATTGCGGCCATGTTGCGTTGAAAGAATCAAAGGAAGCTAGTGAAAATGGAGAGAGTTCGATAGCGTGTTGCCCTCTTAAGAGTCCTAAAGGGTGTCTTGGTTAGTGAGTTGCTAATTAGGTCCATAGTTTTGAAGTCAGTTCATTTGTTGACCATGTAATTTATGGTTAGTATGAGGTTTAAGTGTGGGTTAGTAATAGTTTAAGGGATTCTAATGTGTTTAGGGTTTAAGGTTTTTTTTACTTGTGGAGGTCCTAAATGTTCTTGTCTTTTGTTTGTCCTCTTGTGGAGATCCTAAATGCTTTTGTCTTTTGTTAGGTACTTCTCTCTAAAGATGGAAGATCTATTTGTCTCTTGTATGACACCACCTTTATATTACTCTTGCCAAAATATGCGTGTCCCCACTTTTATTTAATGGTCCACCCACCACACACACACGCATACATACCTCTTTCACCTCTTTTCTCTCGTCTCTTTCACTCATCTACCTTTCCCCATATTCCTTCACCTTCGCTTGCTTTTTCTCTTTTCCTTTCCTTCCAATTTACATCTATTGTTTCTCTTTTACAAATTATTGAAAAATATTTATCGAGCTACTTACACTTAGACTTCTAATAACCCTCCAAACGGTAGGTGAAGTGGAGCTTGCTTTGGTCATTTTTAACGGCTCCATTAGTGAAGTGTTGATCTTGCTTTGGTCATTTGTTAAAATCTTACTCTAATCCAAACAGCTAATCTTCATGATTAGACTCGTTAGTTTGAGCAAGACTGTAATTTCTAGATGAATGCATAGTAAAATAGGTTTTGACCAAGTATTCATTAAACTTGCTAACTGTACTCTTTTCATTCTCGAGATTGTAGATTCAAACTCATGTTTCTAGACCATTTTGATTTTGACTAGTGCCATTTTTATGGATTCTATGAATAATCTAGTGCAATATTTAGTTTGACAGATGCTTTTAATCGCTTGAAATGTTTTCAACCTTTGCTGACTCATGCAAGACAAGCTCGTCCCGAGAGGTGTCGAACCCTAGAACACTTTTGACTGCTCAAAACTTCAACACGCACCTCCATCTTTTCTACAATCATAGCCATTGTGAGGACATGATCGTATATCTCTCACTTCAATACTTGCATTCACTATTAGTAGAGCATCTTATAGACAATTCTCTCGAGAGATGCATACTATAGAAGTGATTTCGTTTCGCAAAATACTTAATCAAGGATTCACTCAATGAGTGTCATGTTCATTTGTGAGCGTTAAGAGTCTAGTGACTCAAAAATGGCTTTGAGTTAGCAAGTGCATTGTGAGTGCGCCCCTCGATTGCAGAGTATGGAACCCTTTTCTTGATTGCTTGAGCCTTTATTTGAACTTGCATAGTATATGTTGGGGTACCACAACTACCTTGTTCTTGTATAAGGGCATGACTAGATGATGCACAAAAGACTACTTTGGAGCTAAATCCTCAAACAAATCTTTAGGTTTCAATACCTATATTTTTCATCTTGAAGTAGAGTTTAGCATATGTCTCGTCCAGATGCAAAAAAATATCCAAAATGTACCCTAGGAGAAAAATAAGATGATGTTTTAAATATGTTGAACATTGTTCTAATGTGAATCTTTCAAAATTGTATAGTAGAATAGGCCTTACCCCTTGGGCTATAGGACCATAAAAAGCTTGAGATGCCAAGGTTTTTTCCATTTTATTTCTATCTCGTATCACATAGATGAGTTTGACATTCTCAAAGTTAGCCACTTGCTCTAAATCCATCCAGTCGTTGATTTAGCACTTAGTATTCTCCCCTGCATTGTCAAATTATGAGCATAGAATCTCCCATGAGCTTTAGATGGATGATTCAAATTTTTATTAGCTAACTTAAGTCCTACATTTAAAGCTCTCCACTTACTCATATTGCAAGTGTACCCATATCCCATCACAACTCCCACTGTGATGTGTCCTAATGGTGTTTGGAGCATTGCTTCGACTGACCGACCATGCTTTGATCCTCTAGATGCTAACTTTTGCTAGTATAAATTTGTGTTATGACAAATCCAAATGGCTATCATAGAAATTGTCAAACAATTGAACCTACCAACACTTTTTGTTGACATGTGCACAACATTCCATAGTTAAGCACACAATCAAACAATATTGATGCATGTGAAAAGCAAGCAATCCATTCGAATCCCTATGCATCTAGTTCTTATCATGACATAGAATAGTAGGTCTTGATCTTGTCAAAATTAATTTGGGCTCTGGAAATAGTTTTCTTGAGAGTTTTGCTATTGTGTTATTTCGACCTATGTTGACAATTCTCATGGGTCCCTATCATAAGCATTGGAACTTCCTTGGGAATAACTCGTGCTTAGGATCAAAAAGGAGAACTAAGTCATTTTCTTTGAGTTCAAAATCTAGGGGTCCATTTGTCACGGCAAAGTTTTTGTTGTATTTTTCTTGAGAGAGCACCTAGATAGGCTCTTTCCCTATGTTTATCTAACAAAGAGTTCAAGAAAATCCTGTATTTGATTGCCTCGAGTTCTCCCAAGTTATGTTCTAGTGCTATTTAAAGCACTAGAATCTTGATATTGATGGCAAGTATGCATTCAGTGCCATACATTAGGAAACATGGAGCATGACTTGTCCCATTCTTATACGTTAGATTGTACACCCACACAACTTGTGGGATTTTTGGTCCCGGTCTCAAAGCGGAGTGTTAACTATCATCTAAAGAATGGAACCTAGGTTCTTGTTTTTGGCCATTGACCTTCTCCATGATTGGTTGATGCATGCTTGACTATGCCTTCGATCAACTCATCCATAAAATGTGTTCCACGATCAATGTTCATTTCACAATTCGAGACACTATATATTGACAAAGAATTTGACCAGTATAGATACATCGTTCTTTGTTATGGCCAATACTTTTGACCACTTGATAAAATATTCAATCACTAGTAGAATATACCTCTTCCCAGACAAAGAGGCATAGGCAATCAGACCCCTAAAATCTATACCCCACTTCTCAAAATGGAGGAGGGTCAACAGACGAGTTTGCATAATCTCTGTTGTATGTTTTTTTACTCTAATGTATGTAGACACATATGATTAGATATGATGTACATGGTCAAAAGGTTCCTTCTAGTTTAAAATACTCCCAATACAAGCATTCACTTCAAAATTTAAAGAGCAGACAAGAATCCCCAAACTCCCTCTAAACTCCTAGCAATGACCTCCATAAGTGACAAAAATATTTGTATCATCTGCAAAATTAGAGTCAAGTAAACCTCTTGCCAACGCATGACGTGCATCCCTTTGAGGCCCACCATTTAAGAGCAAGGAAAGTAACCCAAACCTTGGCTATAAAGAGGAATAAGAATGGACCTAGAGGGAAGCACTGTGCATGAGTGTGCATGAGTCTAGAGGAATCCCTCCCTTGTATGACCCCCAAGAAGCATCAAACTAGAACTCCTCATATTCTGGGTAGAGACTCACTAAATTTTCTAGTTCAAGAAACCCATCCTCTACATGGTGACCTTTGAAAAGCCCACATACCTTGTCCTATGACTTCTTGAAATCCAAGACTATAATAGTCTGACCCTCTTCATGGGTTAAGTCCATTTCCTCCCACAAGGTGAAGATGTTGGCTAGGATGCTCTGCTCATGTATCATGAATAAATCTCAGTGAGTGATGAGGTGTGAGCACAATCACAAACTCAAGTCCTTGTGCTAAGATCTTTAGGTGTTGGCTAGAAGAGTGATCGGGTGCCATTGATGACTATTTGAATTGTATGGAATTTGAGGATCAAACAAATTCCTAGCCTTGATTGAGCAACTGACTAGACTGCATTCCCTTTCCTCATCACTTCCCTATTAATCTTTGATTAGTGGTTCTATTATTTGAGTGCATTTGAATTCATCACTTAGCTCTCTCCTTTTGCTTGAATTCTTGGATAATTTCTTTTTTCCACCTTATTTTTTCTTTTTCACAAATCCCTAAGTTATTTTTCTTATTTTGGTTTGTATGTCCTTTTTCTGTTGTAACCTTGTGACCACCTTTGCTTCTACTTCTACTAACACCACTCTTATAATTAGTGCACGGTTGTCTTGGTCACATCGCCTTTGTAGCATCCCTACTTGCTCCTTCCACAATTTGCATTCGCTCTTATAGTGACCTTCCTTCCCATAGCCTATTGGTTTTCTTTGATATAGGCTTCTTCCCTCCCTTTGCACTTGGTGGCTCTCTATGGTTCTCTTGATTTTGTTGAACTAGCATTCTTTGGTTATGTGGCCCAAATGATGCATGTGTTGCAGTACTTTCTTAATCAACACTCATTCTTGTATGGCCATCCACCGCACTTATGGGTCCTTGTGTCTCGTTTTTCTATATTCATAGCTGTTTTAAAATCTTTTCAGCTCCTCTTTTTCTTCCTTCATGTCTTTTTTAACAACTAGATTGTCTTCTAATTCTTCTTCTTCTTCTTCTTTGCTATCCATGTCATGAAAGATAGCTTTCTTCTTTCTTTTGGGTTGATTGATGACCCCCTTCTCGTTCACAAGTGGCTTGTGAAGCAATTTATCATAAATTCATGTTAGATTCATGATCTTCACGTTTTCTGCCTCTACCTCATTGGCGAGGCTACTCAATAATTGTTAATGCAATGTTGTTGTCTTGGGATTGGTCAATTAATGAATCAATACCCTCAGTTCAACTGCTACAAAGTCATACACTGATTCACTAGACTTTGGCTGATTAGTCAAGATTTAGTATCATGAATTCCTAATTGAACTCATGTTGAGATTTTTTAAGGGACAATTCTTTAATTTAAGCCATGGTGTGAAATTGTTGGGATATCTCAAGGTGTATGCCTCAGGCACACCTTGGTTTCTATGTGTGAGTGCTAGAGGCACAGTTAGGTGCCCACAAGCACAGTTAGGTGGTGGAGAGCCACATAGGATGATTGAGAGAATCTAGGAGCAGATTGAGGAGATGATTGTGGAGCTTTGAAGTCATCAGTGATGTCAGTGAGCATGTATGAGGTGCCTACTTAAGGACCTCACTCTTCTTCATTCTACAAGCAAGTAATGCAAGTATTCTGAGTTTGTGTCAACTCTTTCCTTTCCTTTCAGCTTACCAACATGGTATCAGAGCCCTTTGATCCCCCTTGAGCCCATTTCTGCCACATCATCATCATCTTCTTCTTCTTCTTCTTCTTCTTCTCCATTTTCCTCTTTCTTCCCAAAATCTTTGAGAGCTTGGTTCTCCACCTACAAACGACCATTGCCCAAACCCTTTGAGCTAGAAACTCCTCTAGTATGGGCGAACTTCCACCTGCAAGAAATTGAAGAAAAAACGTCTGTGGTGGCTGCCATTCCCCAAACAGCGCATTTTTTGCCATTTCTTCTATTGCTCAATACTCCCTGCCTGCTTCGCCATTGCCTGAGCCCTCTTAGGAGTAGATGGGCGACCTCAAGACGAAGATTTTGAGCCATTTTTCAGCTCATTTGGTTTAGTAACGAGGGAGAAATCATCAAAACTCAGGTTCAGCCTGTAGCAACTCTCTCGAGCAAAAGTGTGCACCATTTCGTCCAACCTCTATGCTGGACCCTCTCTGGTATATGAGCTTTCTTTTGCTTTAGAAAGCCCTCTTTTCCTTGCTTTGAAGAGTGAGCTACAAGCCCTCCAAGTTCAGCCTTTTAGTTTTGACAGTTTTGGATAAGTTTTTGAAGATGATGCTACATAAAATGCTACTCTAGCATTTCTGTTTTTTTGAGACTTTCAATAACTTCAGTACAAGTGTGGCTTCATTTTTGTTTTGAATTGCTAGACCTGGTTTTGATTGGAAAGTATTCATTTTAGCCACTTCTATGAAGCATGTAAGAAGAAGCATCATTGATTGAATATTGGTCACTAGTCTTTGCTACATCAAGTGCTCATATTTTGGAAGTCTTTCAGTTATTTTTTGCCTTGTAAGAGAGATAGACACTGCCCAATATCTGGGTTAGACCCTCTCATGGCTACCCTATTGAATCTAGAGAAGTTCAGAGTCTCTAAGAATCGACTAAACAATGCATCAATGTCCTCATAAACTACTACAAAAGTGACCATTTTCAATGCTTATTTGCAATGCCTTTAGATACTTAGAAACTTAAAAAAATCATTCTTTCATAAGAAATAGTGGAGCATCGGTAACATTGTCATTGTTAGTATATGCATTGGTTTATACTTGGCACAAAGTGACCACGTGCTTGATTTGGAGTTCATTGCTCCTCCAGTGGCACTTTGCAAAAGATTCCATGAATCTTGGCTCAAAGGACTCCAAAATAATTGTGCAGTCACCTTGAACAACTGTTGAGCATTTGCTAAAAATTCCATGAGTACTTAGATAAAATATAATTTCAACATCTCTATATCCACATCTCTATCTTTAAAAGATGATTTACTTTAAACAAAAAATTGGACCACATACCACCATTTTTTATTAGGTTGATTTGGGTGAAAGGTCACCTATGTTTAACTTGAAAATAGAATTATTAGTAAACATACGAAAAATTGTTCAAAGAGTGATGATATGATCAGGTTAACTCACTTTGATGTATCTACTCACATTGTTCAAGAAGAACAAAAGTACCACTTTCTTGGCCATAGTCTAGTCTAGCCGATGGCAAAAAATCCTTTTTCATATTTTCTCACTATAGCATTGGGACCATTATAGATAAATTTACACCATTTTAAATCAAAAAGGAAATTTCTAAGTTGTCTAGATGTCTTGTATGACCTCACAATAATCTAATTGTGAGGTAAGAAGGGGATAGGAAAATTGAGATCTGCAGTACTTAAATTTCTTATATGAAGTTAGCCATGATCCCACATCCAAATGTGGTCCTCTTAAATTTAATGCATTCCACATTAAAGTGCCCCTCATATGATCATAGTGCCTAGACTTCTTGTACTACAATTAAAAAGAATTAAAATTAACTTTGTGAATGCACATCATCGTGATCATTTTATTAAGCTATGAAATTAAAAAAGCATTCAAATTATGAGCATGCACATCATAATGATCATTTTCATGGCCCATAAACATATTATTAAAATTATGAGACAAATTAATAATGTTTTGAAAATTACATGCAAATCATATTCCCTTTCAAACTCCCACTCATGCTCAATCTTGTCTCCCCATTATTCTTGGCTTAATGAAGAGCTTATTATAGTAATTCAGTAATTCACTCAGAACATGTCCTTGGGGAGAAGAGAAATGCCCATTGGACATGGTTTTCTTGTATGATTTCATCTAATTTGTTCCTTGCAGGCTGCTCTCTCTACTTTGGCCTTTTCATATCTCTCAATCCACTTTTCATATCTCTCAATCCACTTTTGCACCGATTCTATCGTATGGTCGGTCGCCTATTTCGGGACCGACCCCCAATCAACCATTTTGGGCGGATTGGGTCGGCCACCCAATTGAGCCTAATTGACTACGATTGGTGGCTATATAACAGCAAGCCCGTGAAGGCCATTTCATCACTGGCTACAGCAACCTTGATTCCTTAGCATTCAGCCTCCGTTTTCTACTGTTTCTAGCATGCCATCGAAGCTTCTTTCACAGGAGTGCACGGTCGGGAGGCAGCACCATCTATTGTATCAGTTCTATAGTAATCAAATTTTTGATTCTCCATGCTATCTTGTTTTCTCTCTTGCATATGAGATCCTGTTATCTGTTGAGCATAGACGTATTATTATTTTCTTACAACAAGAATATGTAATCATTAGGAAAAGAATGGATAGTATTGTAGTCCATGCCAACACTCAACATCTTCCTTGCTTCGTCTCTTATTAGTAGCATCATGGTGTTTGGTTCTAGCAACATCTTTTGGAGCCACCTAAACCAAATCATAATCTCACACAATGTTAGTAGCATGATGATATGATTGATACAACCTAGAAACCTTAGTCCTAAAATCCAATCTTTAAACTTACCTTAGTAACGATGGGACACTAGTGTCTAGACTTGGACCCATAAGTTCCATAAGTTGCTTGCAAATTTTGAATAAAAAACAAGCCCATGACCTTGACATATGTGTGCCCTCATAAAAAAATTTGATTGTAGCTCCCTCATCATGGCTTAGACTCAAACTAGACATGTATATGCTCAGTCGTGCCTCTAAAGATTGCATCCATCATGGCCTACCCTCATCTCTGACATCATCAAAAACCTATCCTCATGTGTTTTCACAAGGATGTTATCTCCCTCATTTGGATCCAAACATGATATCTCTCTAGCTCCAGCATTCCCTAAATCTATGTGACTACATGGCTATATCAAGTGAGGTCCTTGGGAGGTCTCTTGACCTACACAATGAGGACTAGTAGAGATATATCATGTCAAAGATAGGACAAAAATAGTATGCTTGTAGATGAAAACTAGAAACTCACTCACCACCAAAGCACCATTTGGTATTCCAAAATCATCCTTCAAAGATTTCCCATGATCTCAAATGTGCTACATGACAAAACAAAGCTCATGTTAAAGTTGTAGCTTGCATCATGTGCATGAACATGGAATCCTCTCATGGAGCTTGTTTGAGATCCCTACCACTAGTTCTTCCTTTGATGATGATTCACTTTGTCGGTCTATTTGCACACAATCATCTATAATGGCAAAAGCATGTCAACATTTAAAATTGCAAATTCATCGGTATATCCATTATTAGTATACTAGTTTCTTCCAATGAGCATAGCCATGCAAATGTTAGATATCAATGCTCCACTCTCATGTAACTACGCGGGAACCAGCTAACTCTACTTGTAAGCCCCCCATATGAGGAGAAGGCATTTGAGTAGCTCGGTTATCCGGTAGGTACTGGTTTCGACACTGGATGGGGGCCATGTGTGGCCTGATGGCTGGATGGCTTTAGATAGAGTTGGCACACCGCCAACTAGGCTACATGCAAGTGCGGGAAGGCATCCCTTGACTGACCGCATTGAGGGTAGACAGAGCATTTCCCAGGGCAGCCCACTCTCGAGTTGCGGGGCTAGTTTGGAGCCTTAGATGATCTTGGATGGCTCTGGGCCAAATGGAGACCGTAGGTTAGTTGCTCTGTTTTGGACACCGGTTCTATCTTATGGTTGGTGGCCTATTTCGAGACTGACCCCCAGTCGACCGTTTTGGGCAGACTGGGTCGGTCACCCAATTGAGCCTAACCGACTATGACTAGTGGCTATATAAGAGCAAGCCCGTGAAGCCCATTTCATCACTGGCTACAACAACCCTGATTCCTTAGCATCTAGCCTCCGTCTTCTACTATTTCCAGCATGCCATCGAAGCTTCTTTCATAGGAGCACACGGTTGGGAGGTAGCACCATCTATTGTATTAATTCTACAGTAATCAAATTTTTGATTCTCCATACTATCTTGTTTTCTCTCTTGCATACGAGATCCTATTATTTGTTGAGCACAGACGTTGTATTATTTCCTTACATGGTATCAAAGCCTAGTGGACTCTAGCAAGAAGATTTGGTAGTGTGTTTCTGTTTGTGAGCAGATTGTGAGAGATGGCCCACAGCCCACAAGACTATGAATCCCACTGTTCGGCGAAAGTGGAAAGTTGGATGGCTCTAACTATTGACTTTGGAAGTTCAAGATGAAGACCATCCTAAGCGCATACGAGCTTTGGGACACTGCTACTAGGGTGTGTTAGATATCAATGCTCCACTCTATGCAGGAACCAGCTAACTCTACTTGTAAGGCCCCCATATGAGGAGAAGGCATTTGACTAGCTCGGTTATCCAGTAGGTCTTGGTTTGGACACCAGATGGGGGCCATGTGTGGCCTGATGTCTAGACGGCTTCAGATAGAGTTGGCACACCGCCAACTAGGCTACATGCAAGTGTGGGAAGGCATCCCTTGACTAACCGCACTGAGGGTAGATGGAGAATTTCTTGGGGCAGTCCACTCTCGGGTTGCAGTGCTCGTTTGGAGCCTCAGATGATCTCAGATGGCTCTGGGCCGAACGAGTACCGCAGGTTAGTTGCTCTATTTTGCACACCGGTTCTATCGTATGGTCAGTGGCCTATTTCGGGACCGACCCGATTGAGCCTAACCAACTACGACTGGTGGCTATATAAGAGTAAGCCCGTGATGCCCATTTCATCACTGGCCACATCAACCCTGATTCCTTAGCATCTAGCCTCCGTCTTCTACTATTTCTAGCATGCCATTGAAGCTTCTTTCACAGGAGCGCACGGTTGGGAGGCAGCGCCATCTATTGTATTAGTTCTACAGTAATCAAATTTTTGATTCTCCATACTATCTTGTTTTCTCTCTTGCGTACGAGATCCTGTTATCTATTGAGCATAGACGTTGTATTATTTTCTTACATGGTATCAGAGCCTGGACTCTAGCAAGAAGATTTGGTAGTGTGTTTCTATTTGCGAGTAGATTGTGAGAGATGGCCCAGCCCGCAAGACTATGAATCCCACCGTTCGGCGAAAGCGAAAAGTTGGACGGCTCTAACTATCCACTCTGGACGTTCAAGATGAAGACCATCCTAAGTGCATACGAGCTTTGGGACACTGCTACTAGGGTGGACGTGAGGCCGGTTGTGAGACTAGATCTAGCCAATGCAAGACAACAGGTAGTATCAATTGCGGATGAGATTCTTGCGTGGACAAGAAGAAATGCAGATGCGCTATGTTCTATTGTCTGCATTGTTAGTGCTCTGTTAGTGATTCCGTCATGGCATTAATTCAACATTTCACCACAGCGAAGGAGGCATGGACGGTCTTGAAAAATCAATACGAGACCATGAATCAGACACGGATTCAGAATATGGAGATCAACTCGCGAACGAGAAGTTGTCTGAGTCTGAAGCAGCAGAGAAGTTCATCACCAAGGTGAAGAATCTACACGATCAGATGACTGTGATTGGCATCACCATCACCAGTGAGAATCTAGCACGAAGGTGCATACGGATTCTTCCACCAAAGTACGACGCTCTTGTTATGGCACTGAATACGTAGAATAGAAATCTGCCCCTCAACTTTGAGGATTTCAGCACGATGCGCCACATGACCAATCGGAAGGATTGGTATACCTGTCTACAGCCGATCGGGAATGACATCCTGGTAGCAGTCGACAATGATTCAAAATGTCCAGCAAAAGGAAAAGGTAAGATTGCTCTCAAGTCAGATGGAGTTGTAAAACAGTTGTCCAATGTTCTTTATGTGCTAGATATCAAGAGGAACTTGTCCGTTTCCGCGATCACGGATCGGGACATCAAAGTTCAATTCAATAAGAATGGTCCATAGATCCTGGATCTTCAAGGGAAGGTCGTTGGTAAAGAAACATGACACAACAACATTTACAAACTGTTAGATTTCAGTGCTCGAGCGGATGTGAAGAACACTAAGCTGCAGCATGAGAGGTTTGGTCATCTAAACCTTAGTTCTTTGAAGGAGATGCATAAAAGTGGAATGATTGCAGACCTACAAGAAATTTTTGATCTGCCCGATGTATGTGAAGCTTGCATGATGGGCAAGCAGCATCGGCATTTTTTTCCTAAAGAGGCCAGCAGGGCAAAGGCTCCTTTAGAGCTCATTCACATGGACCTTTGCGAAAAGATGGAGATGGAAGCTTTGGATGGTTCCTAAATGGCCTTCTCGCACTTGCATGTAGCCTAGTTGGCGGTGTGCCAACTCTATCTGAAGCCGTCCAGCCATCAGGCCACTCATGGCCCCCATCTGGTGTCCAAACAGGGACCAACCGGATAACTGAGCTACTCAAATGCCTTCTCCTCATATGGGGGGCTTACAAGTAGAGTTAGCTGGTTCCCATGTAGTTACACGAGAGTGGAGCATTGATATCTAATAGCAGCATCGGCAGCCCTTTCCTAAAGAGGCCAGCAAGGCAAAGGCTCCTCTAGAGCTTGTTCACATGGACCTCTGTGGAAAGATGGAGATAGAAGCTTTGGGTGGTTCCTACTACTTCATGATGCTAATCGACGACTACAGTAGAAGGATATGGATATACTTCCTAAAGACTAAAGACGAGGCTTTTAGTAGGTTGAAGGAATGGCATGTAATGGTCGAGAAAGAAACGGGGAGGAAGGTGAAGAAGTTGAGATCAGACAGAGGTGGAGAGTTCACATCAACTGAATTCGAAAGTTACTGCAAAAGTCATGGAATCAAGAGGCAGAAACCCCCACCACATACATCACAGCAAAATGGAGTAGCAGAACGCAAGATGCGCATCATCTGCGGAATTGGGCCGGAGTATGATGAAAGGGAAAGATTTGCCAAAGTCTTTCTAGGCTGAAGCATGTAACACTGCAGTTTACATCTTGAATCGTAGCTACATGAATGCTGTGAACGGGATGACTCCAATGCAAGCGTTTTCTGGTAAGAAACCTTTAGCTGCACATTTCAGAGTTTTTGGATGTGACTGTTTTGTGCATGTCCTTGATGCTACCAGGACCAAATGGGAATCGAAGAGCCGGAAGTGTATTTTCTTGGGCTACAGTGAAGAGGCGAAGGGTTAGCGTCTCTATAACCCTATTACCAAGAAGGTAATTATAAGTCGCGATGTGGTCTTCTCAAAACAGCCGCATCAATTGGAGGAGGATGCTTCCTTCCCAGACAACCAGGACCACAGGATATCCATCCAGTACCGCCACCAACAATAGACCGAACTCCCCCAATGGTGCTTGGGAGGATTCAAGACAAAGAAGATGAAGAAGAGCCTGCAGAACCACATCGGCTACGGCCATTCCTGAAGTGGGTAAAGCAGGCTTGGGACGGTAGAGAACCTCTAGCCATTGAGGAGGAACCATCCGAACACCGCCGGTCTAAGAAATTAGAGGAGCAAAGAAGGGCCCAGGAACACTTGGTCAACTATCCTTTGATGATAGAAGTGATCTGTGCTGATGAACCCAAGTGTCTTGAAGAGGCACAGGGCCATGATAGGTGGATGGAGGCTATGCAGTCGAAGTATGGCTCCATAATGAAGAACAACACTTGGGACCTTGTGGATCGACCACCAAAACGCAAGGTAATCGGAACTGAGTGGGTGTACAAGACCAAGTACAAGTCCGACGGCATGTTGGATAAGTACAAGGCTCAGCTCGTGGCAAAAGGATTTGCACAGGTACATGGTTTTGATTATCAAGATACTTTTGTTCCCACAGCTCGACTAACCACAATTTGCAGTGTTTTGGCTTTAGCTGCCTAGGGAAGTTGGCCCGTGTTTCAGATGGATGTGAAATCCACCTTTCTGAATGAAGATCTCAAGGAGGAGGTATACGTGGAACAACCACCAGGTTTTGAGATCCCCGATTTAGAAGGTAAAGTCTGCAAATTGAAGAAGGCACTTTACGGGCTGAAACAGGCCCCACGAGCATGGTACTAGTGAATTGATGCCTACTTTCTACAAAACAGGTTCAGGAGGAGCCCATTTGATGCAAATTTGTATATTTTCAGAGGAGGCAAGTGTATGATTGTGGTCCTTTATGTGAACGACCTTATCATAACAGGGAACCATGAAGAGAAGATCTCACAGACGAAGCATTTGCTAGAAAGAGAGTTTGAAATGACAGACCTCGGATTGATGCATTTCTGTTTGGGGATTGAAGTTTGGCAAGAGCCAAAATAGATCTTAATTTCACAAGAGCTGAAGTATGCTGGAGAGATACTGAAGGCATTTGGCATGGCTGAGTGCAAGTCAGTTGGTACCCCTATGGAGGTTGACGTGAAGCTCTCAAATGATGATTCATCACCATTGGTGGACGAAGCGAAGTACAAAAGGCTTGTGGGCAGCTTGATTTACCTGTGCAACACACGGTCGGACATCAGTTTTGCGACTAGTGTACTAAGCAGGTTTTCCAATAAGCCCCGAGAGAACCATTGGAGGGTAGGGATGCGGTGCTGAAATACATCAAAGGCACACTTGATTATGGCATCACCTATACCAAGGGCGACATCTTGACCGGATTCTGTGACTCAGATTGGGCAGGAGACGTGGATAGCATGAGATCAGTGACAGGATACTGTTTCTCACTTAGATCTGGAGTTGTGTCATGGGTCAGCAAGAAGCAACCCATAGTTGCTCTTTCTTCTACCGAGGCCGAGTACAAATCTGCATGCTTTACTTCTTGCGAGGCAGTGTGGTTGAGGAGGATTTTGGGGGACATGGGTGTAGTGCAGAACAAGCCTACACAGTTATCATGTGACAATCAAAGTTGCATGGTGATTGCGAAGAACCCGTTGTTCCACGCTTGCACAAAACACATTGAGATTCAATATCACTTTGTATGCAAGCTCATCATGGATGGAGAGGTCGACTTGGTGTACTGTCCGATTGTACTGTCCGATTATAGAGAATGCTACGGACATTTTCATGAAGGCTCTTGGAAGAGACTTGCTAGAGAGGCATCTTCATCGACTTGACATTGGACCAAAAAAGTAAGTTCACTTGCGGGTGGACATTGAGGGGGGTGTTAAATATCAATGCTCCACTCTCATGTAACTACGCAAGAACTAGCTAACTCTACTTGTATGCCCCCCATATGAGGAGAAGGCATTTGAGTAGTTCGGTTATCCGATAGGTCTTGGTTTGGACACTAGATGGGGGCCATGTGTGGCATGATGTCTGGACGATTGGGAGGCAGCGCCATCTATTGTATCAGTTCTACAGTAATCAAATTTTTGATTCTCCATACTATCTTGTTTTCTCTTTTGCATACGAGATCCAGTTATTTGTTGAGCATAGACGTTGTATTATTTTCTTACAGGGTGGACGTGAGGCCGGTTGCGAGATCGGATCCAGCCAATGTAGGACTACAAATAGTACCAACTGTGGATGAGATTCTCGCGTGGACAAGAAGAAATGCAGATGCGCTATGTTCTATTGTCTACAGTGTTACTGATTTCATCATGGCATTAGTTCAACATGTCACCACAGTGGAGGAGGCATGGATGGTCTTGAAAAATTAGCACGAGACCACGAATTAGACGTGGATTCAGAATCTAGAGACTCAACTCGCAAACGAGAAGTTGTCTGAGTCTGAAGCGGTAGAGAAGTTCATCACCAAGGTGAAGAATCTGCGCGATTAGATGACTGCAATTGGCATCACCATCACCAGTGAGAATCTAGCACGAAGGTGCATACGGATTCTCCCACCAAAGTACGATGGTCTTGTTATGGCACTGATTACACAGAACAGGAATCTGCCCCTCAACTTTGAGGATTTCAGTGCGATGGTTCTGGAGGAGGAGATGCGTCAAAAGAGGAGGATTGGAGAAGATTTGGCTTTCTGGACCGGATCAAAGGAAGGTAAGGGTAAGGACTCTGGTAACCCATCTTCTTTTGATGATAAAAAGAGAAAGAAGAAGATCAAGTGCTTCTATTGCAACAAGGCAGGGCACAAGCGGAATGAGTGCCGAAAGAAGATTGCAGATGAGAAGAACAGAGTAAAGAAAGAGTCCAACAATAGCACGCAGGCAGTACCAATAGAGCTGTTCATTGCAATTGAGGAGATTTGCATGGAGGTAGTTCATGTACCTACAGATGAACCGTGGATCATTGACGGTGGTGCATTGCACCACATGACCAGTTGGAAGGATTGGTATACCTCTCTACAGCCGGTAGGGAATGACATCCTGGTAGTAGTCAGCAATGATGCAAAATGTCCAGCAAAAGGAAAAGGTATGATTGCTCTCAAGTCAGATGGAGTTGTAAAATAGTTGTCCGATGTTCTTTATGTGCCAGATATCAAGAGAAACTTGTTGTCCATTTCTGCGATCACGGATCGGGACCTCAAAGTTCAATTCGATAAGAATAGTGCACAGATCCTAGATCTTCAAGGAAAGGTCGTTGGTAAAGGTACACAGCGCAACAACATTTACGAACTCTCAGCTTTCAGTACACTCGAGCAGATGTGAAGAACACTAAGCTATGGCATGACAGGTTTGGTCATCTAAACCTTAGTTCTTTGAAGGAGATGCATAGAAGTGGAATGATTGCACACCTACCAGAAATTTCATATTTGCCCAATGTATGTGAAGCTTGCATGATGGGCAAGTAGCTGTAAGAAAATAATACAACGTCTGTGCTCAACAGATAACAGGATCTCGTACGCAAGAGAGAAAATAAGATAGTATGGAGAATCAAACATTTGATTACTGTGGAACTGAGACAATAGATGGCACTACCTCCCAACCATGCGTTCCTGTGAAAGAAGCTTCGATGGCATGCTGGAAATAGTAGAAGATGGAGACTGGATGTTAAGGAAATTAGGGTTGCTATAGCCACTGATGAAATGGGCTTCATGGGCTTGCTCTTATATAGCCACCAGTCATAGTCAATTAGGCTCAATTGGGTGACCAACCCAATCCACCCAAAATGGTCAACTGGGGGTCGGTCCCGAAATAGGCCACCGACCATACGATAGAACCGGTGCACAAAATAGAGCAACACACCTTTGGTGACCGTTCGGCCCAGAGCCATCCGGGATCATCTGAGGCTCCAAACGGGCCTCGCGAGAAATGCTTCGTCTACCCTTAGTGTGGTCAGTCAAGGGATGCCTTCCCACACTTGCATGTAGCCTAGTTGGTGGTGTGCCAACTCTATTTGAAACCATCCAGCCATCAGGCCACACATGGCCCCATTTGGTGTCCAAACTAGGACCTATCGGATAACCGAGCTACTCAAATGCCTTCTCCTCATATGGGGGCTTACAAGTAGAGTTAGCTGGTTCCCGCGTAGTTACACGAGAGTGGAGCATTGATATCTAACACCCCCCCTCAATATCCACCCACAAGTGGACTTACTTTTTCGGCCCAATGCCAAGTCGATGAAGATGCCTCTCCATCAAGTCTCTTCCAAGAGCCTTTGTGAAGATGTCCGCAACATTCTCTATAGTCGGATAGTATACCAAGTCGACCTCTCCATCCATGATGAGCTCACGTATAAAGTGATATTGAATCTCAATGTGTTTTGAGCGATCGTGGAACACCGGGTTCTTTGCAATCGCCATGCAACTCTGATTGTCACATGATAACTGCGTAGGGCTTGTTCTACACTGCACCCATGTCCCCCAAAATCCTCCTCAACCACACTACCTTGCAAGAAGCAAAGCATGCAGATTTGTACTCGGCCTCAGTAGATGAAAGAGCAACTGTGGGTTGCTTCTTGCTGACCCATGACACAACTCCAGATCCAAATGAGAAGCAGTACCCTGTCACTGATCTCTTGCTGTCCACGTCTCTAGCCCAATCCGAGTCACAGAATCCGATCAAGATGTTGCCCTTGGTATAGGTGATGCCATAATCAAGTGTGCCTTTGATGTATTTTAGCACCTGCATCCCTGCCCTACAATGGTTCCTGGGGCTAATTGGAAAACCTGCTTAGTACACTAGTCGCAAAACTGATGTTCGACCATGTGTTGCATAGGTAAATCAAGCTACCTACAAGCCTTCTGTACTTTGATTCATCCACCAGTGGTGATGAATCCTCGTTTGAGAGCTTTGCGTCAACCCTCCATATGGGTACCAACTGTCTTGCACTCAGCCATGCCAAATGCCTTCAGTATCTCTCCAGCATACTTCAGTTGTGAAATGAAGATCTGTTTTGGCTCCTGCCAAACTTCAATCCCCAAATAGAAATGCATCAGTCCGAGGCCTGTCATTTCAAACTCTCTTTCTAGCAAATGCTTCGTCTGCGAGATCTTCTCTTCATGGTTCCCTGTTATGACAAGGTCGTCCACATAAAGGACCATGATCATACACCTGCCTTTTTCTCTTAAGATATACAAATTTGCATCAGATGGGCTCCTCCTCAACCCGTTTTGCAGAAAGTAGGCATCAATTCATTGGTACCACACTCGTGGGGCCTGTTTCAGCTCGTCAAATGCCGAGCAAATGCCTTCTTTAGTTTGCAGACTTTACCTTTTGAACCGGGGATCTCAAAACCTGGTGGTTGTTCCATGTATACCTCCTCCTTGAGATCTCCATTGAGAAAGTCATATTTCACATCCATCTGAAACACGGGCCAACTTCCTTGGGTAGCTAAAGCCAAAACACTGCGAATTGTGGTTAGTCGAGCTGTGGGAGCAAAAGTATCTTGATAATCAAAACCATGTACTTGTGCAAATCCTTTTGCCATGAGCCGAGCCTTGTATTTATCCAACGTACCATCGGACTTGTACTTGGTCTTGTACACCCACTTGGTCCCGATTACCTTGCGTTTTGGTGGTCGGTCCACAAGGTCCCAAGTGTTGTTATTCATTATGGAGCCATAATCCGACTGCATAGCCTCCATCCACCTATCATCGCCCTATGTCATGGATCACTTCTATCATCAAAGCATAGTTGACCAAGTATTCCTGCGCCCTTTTTTGCTCCTCTAATCTCTTGGACCGGCGGTGTTCGGATGGTTCCTCCTCAATGGCTGGAGGTTCTCTGCTATCCAAAAGTTGCTTTACCCACTTCGGGAATGGCCGTTGCTATTGTGGTTCTGTAGGCTCTTCTTCATCTTCTTTGTCTTGAATCCTCCCAAGCACCGTTGGGGGGCGAGTTCGGTCTACTGTTGGTGGCGGTATTGGATGGATATCCTGGTCCTCATTGTCTGGGAAGGAAGCATGCTCCTCTAATTGATGCGGCTGTTCTAAGAAGACCACATCACGACTTACAATTACCTTCTTGGTAACAGGGTTATAGAGACGGTAACCCTTCACCTCTTCACTATAGCCCAAGAAAATACACTTCCGGCTCTTCAGTTCCCATTTGGTCCTGGTAGCATCAGGGACATGCACAAAACAGTCACATCCAAAAACTTTGAAATGTGCAGCTGAAGGTTTCTTACGAGAAAAGGCTTGCAATGGAGTCATCCCATTCACAGCCTTCGTGTAGCTACGATTCAGGATGTAAACTACAGTGTTACATGCTTTAGCCCAGAAAGTCTTTGGCAAATATTTCCCTTTCATCATAATCCGACCCATTTCACAGATGATGCGCATCTTGCATTCTGCTACTCCATTTTATTGTGATGTATGTGGCGGGGGTTCTGCCTCTTGATCTTATGACTTTTGCAGTAACTTTCGAATTCAGTCGATGTGAACTCTCCACCTCTGTCTGATCTCAACTTCTTCGCCTTCCTCCCCGATTCTTTCTTGACCATTACATGCCATTCCTTGAACCTACTGAAAGCCTCGTCTTTCGTCTTCAGGAAGTATATCTATATCCTTCTACTGTACTCGTTGATCAGCGTCATGAAGTAGTAGGAACCACCCAAAGCTTCCATCTCCATCTTTTCACAGAGGTCCGTGTGAACGAGCTCTAGAGGAGCCTTTGCCCTACTGGCCTCTTTAGGAAAGGGCTGCCGATGCTGCTTGCCCATCATGCAAGCTTCACATACATCGGGCAGATCTGCACCATTCTTATCGAATTGAACTTTTTGAGGTCTCGATCCGTGATCGCAGAAATGGACAACAAGTTCCTCTTGATATTTCATTTCACAGCCGAAGTATGCTGGAGAGATACTAAACGCATTTGGCATGGCTGAGTGCAAGACAGTTGGTAACCCTATGGAGGTTGATGCGAAGCTCTCAAACGAGGATTCATCACCACTGGTGGATGAAGCGAAGTACAGAAGGCTTGTGGGCAGCTTGATTTACTTGTGCAACACACGGCCGGACATCAGTTTTGCGACTGGTGTACTAAGTAGGTTTTCCAATAAGCCCCAGGAGAACCATTGGAGGGCAGGGATGCGGGTGCTAAAATACATCAAAGGCACACTTGATTATGGCATCACCTATACCAAGGGCAATATCTTGACCAAATTCTGTGACTCGGATTGGACAGGAGATATGGACAGTAGGAGATCAGTGATAGGGTACTATTTCTCACTTGGATCTGGAGTTGTGTCATGGGTTAGCAAGAAGCAACCCATAGTTGCTCTTTCTTCTACCGAGGCCGAGTACAAATCTGCATGCTTTGCTTCTTGCGAGGCAGTGTGGTTGAGGAGGATTTTGGGGGACATGGGTACAGTGCAGGACAAGCCTACGCAGTTATCATGTGACAATCAGAGTTGCATGGCGATTGCAAAGAACCCGGTGTTCCACGCTCGCACAAAACACATTGAGATTCAATATCACTTTGTACGCGAGCTCATCATGGATGGGCTCATCATGGATGGAGAGGTCAACTTAGTGTACTGTCCCGACTACAGAGAATGCTGCGGACATGTTTACAAAGGCTCTTGGAAGAGACTTGCTGGAGAGGCATCTTCATCGACTTGGCATTGGGCTGAAATAGTAAGTTCACTTGCCGGTGGACATTGAGGGGGGGTGTTAGATCTCAATGCTCCACTCTCGTGTAACTATGCGGGGAACCAGCTAACTCTACTTGGAAGCCCCCCATATGAGGAGAAAGCATTTGAGTAGCTCGGTTATCCGATAGGTCCTGGTTTGGACACCAGATGGGGGCCATGTGTGGCCTGATGGCTGGATGGCTTTAGATAGAGTTGGCACACCGCCAACTAGGCTACATGCAAGTACAGGAAGGCATCCCTTGATTGACTGCACTGAGGGTAGATGGAGTATTTTCCGAGGCAGCCCACTCTCGAGTTGCGGAGCCCGTTTGGAGCCTCAGATGATCCCGGATGGCTCTGGGCCAAGGCCAAACAGGGATCGTAGGATAGTTGCTCTGTTTTGCGCACCGATTCTATCGTATGGTCAGTGGCCTATTTCAAGACCGACCCCCAGTCGACCGTTTTGGGTGGACTGAGTCGGTCACCCAATTGAGACTAACTGACTACGCATGGTGGCTATATAAGAGCAAGCCCGTGAAGCCCATTTCATCACTGGCTACAACAACCCTAATTCCTTAGCATCCAGCCTCAGTCTTCTACTATTTCTAGCATGCCATCGAAGCTTCTTTCACATGAGCGCATGGTTGAGAGGCAGCGCCATCTATTGTATTAGTTCTACAGTAATCAAATTTTTGATTCTCCATACTATCTTGTTTTCTCTCTTGCGTACGAGATCCTATTATCTGTTGAGCACAAACGTTGTATTATTTTCTTACAGCAAATACTTATGCATTATTGGGAATTTCCTAATGGAATTTGGTGCAAAAGCCCAAAAGCTAAAAGCAAAGTTTTAGTTTTGTCTTGTCATGTTTTGAGAGCTCCTCTCCCTCCTTCACCTTCTTTAGCTTGTTCCATCCTTGAAGTGCTTTCCTCCCCTCGTAGCCATCACTTATTCCGACCCTCTTCCACTTCCCTTTCAAGGAGAAAGGAGCTTGGACCTTGGAGCTTCAAGCTTGAAATACCCTTCTTCCTTCACATTTTTCATTCAAGGTATGTTTCTTCATCACTCTATCTTTGCTTTAAAGTAGTTTCTAGCTCCTATTTATTAAGTTCCGCTTTTCATTTGATTTTTTTCCTAAGGTTTCTACTTTATTTTCTTCTCAAATAGAATGCATGTTGTGTAGAGGAGTTAATCTCAATTTTTCTCATGCCCCTACCTCTCCAATCTCTTTTCCTTTTCGCTGTTCATATTTGATTGTCATGTATCACTAGATCATTGATGGGAGAACAACAACAGAATTGATGGAAAATTAATGGGATATGGTCTTCATGTAAGCTTCTTACTATTAATTTGTCTCATACTTAGAAATCATTCATTTATGGGCCATGATGAAAATGATCACTATGATGTGCATGTTCATAATTTAATTTTAATGTTTTTTTAATT
This sequence comes from Dipteris shenzhenensis, assembly GCF_047967505.1. NCBI lineage: Eukaryota > Viridiplantae > Streptophyta > Polypodiopsida > Gleicheniales > Dipteridaceae > Dipteris > Dipteris shenzhenensis. Next base: position 8,854,457 of record NC_141623.1, read on the forward strand.
TCATAACTTAATAAAATAAGCACTAGCATGTGCATGCTCATACTTTAATTTCAATGCATTTTTATTGAAGTATAAGAAGTATAGTGCATTCTGATCATATGAGCAAAAATTTAAGGGGGAATGCACTGATTCAAAGAGGACCACATTTGACTCTAGTCGAACCATCGCTAAATTCAGACAAGAAAGTCGAGTAAGTACCTCAAATGTCAATCTTCTTACCTTTTCCTTACCTCACAGTATTGTGAGACCATACAAGATCTAGAAAATAACACATATTTCATTAATTTTGGACTTGTTAATGTACAAATCTATTTTTATAGGTACTTTTGGATAAAATTTAAGAAAAACCCCACTATTCAAAACATAAAAAGAGGCACTTTTTAAGAGCTTTTTGAAGGAAGTAAAATTGAAATTATTAAATTTAACGTGACACAATTTACATAAAAAACACTTGTAAACTCTTATTAATTAGTTACATCAAAAGACTTAATTATTTACTTAATTTATTAATAACTTAAATTAATAATATTATTTAATGCATGAATAAATAAATAAAGAAATATATGTATGTATGGCCCATGCATGGCAATAATTTATCATAAGAGTCCTCTAATGTATGTATGTATGTATGCCCCATGCAAGACATTAATTTACCATAAGAGTCTTGTAAAATCAAGTAGATATGGCATCACACACGATGCCGCACATGCATGCATGGAACATACATGTCCTTGGTTAATAGATGGAAGGCTATCAATCTGCTGCACTTGTCCATGTGCCATGGGCATGCTCGCAGGAATTTTAGTTGATTTGTGTCAATTTGGGATTCACGTTGCGACTGTTGACGGAGGGGAGGGAGGGGGAAAGAGAGAAAGGGAGGGAGGTAAGAGAGAGAGAGGAAAAGGAAGGGGAAAGGGAAGGGGAGGAGGAAGGGAAGGAAAGGAAAGGAGAAGGGGGGGGGGGGGGAGAAAGAGAGAGAGAGAGAGAGGGGGGGGGGGGGAGGGGGAAGGGAAGGGGAAGGGAGGAGAGGGGAGATGAGGGGAGGGGAGGGAAGGGAAGGGAAGGAAAGGGGAGAGGAAGGGAAGGGCAAGGTGAGGAAGGGGGAAGGGGAGAGGAGGTGGAGGGAGGAAGGGGAGGGGAGGAGAGGGGAGGGAAAGGGAGAGGGGTGAGGAAGGGAAGGGGAGGGGGCCTCCCCTTTGCATGCTCTAGCAGCTACGGTGGCTGAGCACCGAAGAAAGCAACAGAAACAAAGGAAAGTTTGAGAGGAGGGAAGGAGGAAGGGGAGGGGAGAGGAGGGGAGGGGAAGGGAGAGGGGGAGGGGAGGGGAAGGGGAAGGGGTGAGAAAGGGAAGGGAAGGGGAGGGACCTCCCTATGCATATGCTCTGGTGGTCGCACTACCGAGCACTTAAAAAAACAACAGAAGGAAAGGAAATTTTGAGTGGAGGGAAGGGGGAAGGTGAGGGGAGGGGTGAGGAAGGGAAGGAGAGGGAAGGGGGCTCTCTAATACATGCTCGGGTGGCTACAGCGGCTACTAGTCTTGACAATATTTTTTTAGTTTTTTTTAGGCGCTTGGTGGCTGCGGCCGTTTTGGAGGGGAAGGGGGAGGGGCGAAGGGAAAAGAAGAAGAGGGAGAGGGGAGGGAGATGAAGAGGAGGGAGAGGGGAAGGGGAAGAGAGAGCGAGAGGGGAGCATAAGAGAAGAGAGGTAGAGATTCTCCCTCCCTTCCCTCCCCTAGAATTCGAACTTCCCGCTCCCCTCCCCTCTCCATAAGTTTCAATTCTAGGGGAGGTAAGGGAGAGAACGGGGGAGGGGAGGGGAGCGGGAAGTCAATTCAAACTTCCCGCACCCCTCCCCTCCCTTGTTCTCTCCCTTACCTCCCCCCTAGAATTGAAACTTATGGAGAGGGGAGGGGAGCGGGAAGTTTGAATTCTAGGGGAGGGCAGGAAGAGAATGGCGAGGAGAGAGACTGGGACGTTTGAATTGTAGGGAGGGAGAGGGAGAGGGAGAGGGAGAGGGAGAGAGAGAGAGGGGAATTCAAAGTTTTTAGGGATTTGTGGCTTATATGTTGACTCTCACATTCCCCTCCCCAATCCCTCCCTTCTCTTTCCCCTTCCTCTCCCCTCTCCCTCTCTCCTCCCCTCCCCCTCTCTCTTCTCCCCTCCCCTCCCCTCTCCATCTCTTTCCTCTTCTTCTACTACCCTCTCCCTCTTTCTTCTCACTCTCTTCCCTTCCACTCCCCTCTCCCTTTCTCTTCTGCCTCCGCTCTCCCTCTTCTTCCTCTCCCCTCTCCCTCTTCTTCTCTTCCCTTTGCCCCTCCCCCTCCCCCTCCAAAACACAAATCGGGCGGATGCGGCCACCAAACGCAAAAAAAAGAAGATTTTGGGGTTTTTTTGTGTGCTAAGGCTTGGCTGCCATAGTCGCCAGAGTATGTATTAGAGAGCCCCCTCTCCTCTCCTTACCTTCCTCACCCCCCCCTCCCCTTCCCCCTTCCCTCCTCTCAGATTTTCCTTTCCTTCTCCTATTTTTTTTCGCTGCTCAGTGGCTACAGCCACCAGGGCATGCATTAGGGAGCCCCCCTTCCCTTCCTCACCCTACCCTTCCCTTTCCTTCCACTTCTCTTCCCTTCCCTTCCCCTCGCATCCCCTTCCCTTACCCCCCTCCCCCCCCCTCTCTGTCTCTGTCTCTGTCTCTCTCTCCCTCTCTCTCCCTCCTCTTCTCTTCCCTTCCCCTTCCCCTTCCCTTCCCTTCCCCCTCCTCTTCCCTTTCCCCTTCCTTTTCCTTTATCTCTTACCTCCCTCCTTTGTCTCTCTTTCCTCCTCCATCCTCTGTCAACATCCCGCAACAAGAATGCCACACCGATACAGATCAACTAAAAGCCTTGAGGGCATGAAGATGCCACTTGGTAATTGCAGTGCATTGGTCCTACCATATGTACCAATGGCCTTCCATCAATGAACCAAGGACATGTACATGCCATGCGTGGATGTGCAACGTCCTATGTGACGACATATCTACCATATTTTAGAGCTTTTAAACTCTCAGAAGCTGTTTATTATTACCATTATGATATCTTGAAGATTTTAGAGAACTCTTATAGCAAATTAATGTCATGCATGGGCTGTACACACACACACACACACATACATATAATTGCGAGAAGGAGGGTGACTCAGGTTCAGCCAGGTGCATTTAGAATTTTGGTCTACTGAAATTAAGTTTGGTTGACTTTGCTGTGTGGTATAAACAGCAGAGATGTTGACCTCTACAGCCTCTTCAGCCCGTGCTTTCCCTTCCTCCTCCCCCGGTTTTCTCTCTTCCACTATCCCTAACTTTGGAGAGTCTGGGAACCTGGACGGGACTACACGAACTCCCTAGGCCATCACTCTCAAAAAAGGAAATGCTCACAAGTAAAAGGACTACATTTTCCTTTGGGGGTTCACTACTTGAAAACCCTGGTAGTGACCCCCTATATATCATGTGAGTTCAAGGCATGTGTTGTTAAAGGCTCTTATCAAAACCCCTGTTACATAAATTGTAAGGCTTGAACTTTTTCCATAGCCTAATTAAACAAGGTGAAGGATATTTAATCATTCATAAGGCCTATCCAAGATAAAAAAAGCAGACAAAAAGGAATTGGTATGGAGGAAGACTCGAGGAGATAAAGGGGAGAGAGAGAGAGAGAGAGAGGGGGGGGGGAGGAAGAAAAGGTGGAGATGGTGTGTAAGAAGACTTGAGGAGAGAGAGAGAGAGAGAGAGAAAATCAACCACTTTAAAGTCTGCATTCAAGTCCAATGTAGAAGAGTCAAACATATTGTCCAATAGGAAAGATGCACTTCCAAAAATTCTAAAAATGCCTAATTTCTGCTTTGCCAAATTTGAAGGGTTGCTAAGGCTACCAAAGAAGAGAGCAGGCCAAAAACCCCTTTTGTAAGGGAATTAAAGCACCCCTTTTGAAAGTAAATTTCAATAAAAATTTGAGAATTTTTGCTATGCTAGGTTTAGATATGATGTGTGACATGGATAGTCCTACGATGTAGAAATGAATAATTGTTGGGTCGAGTCTTCCTTTGACGTAGAGAGTCTCATAATACAACTTGTCCATAAGCATTTTCAAGCGCATTTCTGGCATTTTTTATGGCCTCAGTTCCATTTCTTCTCACCCACGCAATGCAGAGATGCTCTCGAGGCTCCAGCTTGCAAGATGGAGACAACTGCACACGTATCCCAAGAAAAGAACTATTCCTTGCTGGAGAATGGCGATAGTTGTGGGGTTGGTAGCCCTGACATGTTGATAATATACGATACGACAAGGTCCCCTCGCAATGTCGTCGGCCTTGCAGTGTGCAAGTGTTGCGCACTCTCAGCTGGCGGCCGACTGGCGGTTGTAGTCAGTACGTGAAAGCTGCAAGAGATCACTGCGCAGCCTGACGTTGAATCTCCCCCTCATCCTCTTTGTCGTGATGTTTGATCCCCCTGTAATTGTTCTCTCGCGTCACGTTCACGCGACAGGGGCCGTTCGCGAATTTGTGAAGAGTAAAAAACCTGCTGATTTTGTCGCCCAAAAACCGGAGTTTTCTTAACGAATTTGTACGCCAATATATAATGTCGCGGCAGGTTGCGTCTCCGATTAGACGTTCGCTCGATGACAGGTAGAGCCTGCAGGCACCTATGCTGGAGGTAGAATCCATGGACTTCATCTCAGATCTGGATTATGTACAAGTGTCATGGGGAGTGAGTGTGAAAAGGAGTTCAAATGGAGATGTCCAAGGGTCACAAGAAGAGCAACCGCAGTCATCAATGATTGAAGAGTACTGTTCAACTGCAAAAAAGAATGCATCGAGTAAATAATAGGGACTCAGACCGTTCAACTGCAAGAAAGAATGCATCGAATAAATACTAGGGACACTTGTTTTTCCCTAGAAGCCGGCTGTGAACAATGAATTGGCCAAAGAACCAGGAGTCATGCGGCATGCCTTTAGCGGTCAAGTCTACCACTTGGATTTCATGAAACACTTAAGCCCACGTTTCACGCAACAAACACTTTTTTATCCGATGGTGATTGAGATGAAGATAGTCGAAGTTTTCAAATTGGATGGTATGTTGCATGACAAGTTCACGCTTTTCGTTCAAGTGAGGGTTATATATTGGGCGTTGTCAAGTCCTTATAAAATAAGAGTCCTTTTCCAACCTAAAGTTATGGTATATTAACATAACTCATTGAAATGAACTTTTAAAACACAGAAAACTATGCATACATGGCCCTAACAAGAAATTTTAATCTTTTTCCACAAAACAGTATATCTTTACATTATGATGTCCATTCTCAAAGTTTACAATCATAATGATTTCTTCTTTTCAAGCGCTTTCAAAAGAGTATCCACATGATTGTATTGTTTTGATTTAGTCTTAATCCTCATGAGCATTCACAAAAGTCCTAAGTCTTTAAGTAGGAGTCCCATAATTGCCCACCTTTAAAAAAAATAAATAAAAATGCCGGATGTATTAGGGGAGGGGTCAACCTAAAAAAAAAAGGACCTGATACAAAATTTGGCCTTTCAGAGGGCTAGACACTCTGGCCTATGCTAAGCAAGCTAAGACCTATCCCAAAACAAAGTTGGCCTCTACTGCCCTCATGGCCCCACTGATGATGGGCTCACACTTCTCCAAGATCTTGCTAAGGTCACGAAGTAAACCTTCACAATAGCCAACATTGCTCTCTCAGGCCCAACTGAACCTTGTGTTTAAACACCATTTTGTTCCTGTACTCCCACACTCCCAGAATTGCCCACCATTAAGTAAACCTTTATTTTCTATATTTTAACTCATATCCCTTCACAAAAGGTCCTTAAAGTATCTATTTCCTAGGGAAAAAATATTGCTAACTTGAGATCGAACATAACTCTTCCATTAAAATCCTTAACTAGTCCATCTTAACTAGTATTGGGAATAGGATTGTACTATTAGAGATTAAAAAGGCCACTTAGAAAAGGCAAACCATGTTTTTATCAAAACAAAACATGTGAAAAGTCACACTAGATCACTTCTAGGTTAGTATAAGGCAAGAAAAAGATGGAACAAAAGTCTTTGTGAGCTTGAAAAGGCAATCTATTTTGAATCATAATTCAAATTCCAAAGGAAAACAAAGTGGCAAATTCTTAAAATGGCATAGTTTTCCTACCTCTATGTGTGTGTGTGTGTGTGTGTGTGAGAGAGAGAGAGAGAGAGAGAGAGAGAGAGAGAGAGAGAGAGAGAGAGAGAGAGAGAGAGAGAGAAATACTTGTAGCAACTTTTTAGATCACATAGATGACATAGATGACATCAAGCATACTTGCACTCTTAACAAGACCTAATTGGGGGAGAGAGAGAGAGACAGAGAGAGAGAGAGAGAGAGAGAGAGAGAGAGAGAGATGTTTTGGACAAGGCCTCAAGTGATATTTCATACCTTCTTATGCGTTTCCTAGTTTAGTAGTCCTTTTAAAATATGAGTTGGTATTGAAAACATGCTTTTGTTATTGTTGCATGCTATAGCTTTGGCCCATATGAGATGCTATAGGACCATGAGCCAAATTACTAAATCAACAAATTAGAAGCTATATTCAAGTCAAAAGTAAGTGGCATGACAATTAGAACAAGTTACTTGACTTTAACAAAGCTTGCATAAAATAATAAAATGCATGCATATAGATTCCGAAGTGATGCCTTTTGATTGACTTGAATGTCTCGTGAGCCACTTTGATTCTCTATGAGAAATTTAGGAAAGATGCTTGCATAAAACCATGCCATGAGTGTAATTAATGGAGTCCCCTTGAACTCCAATTGGGATTTTCTGACAAGGTAAAATATAAGGAGGGAACAAGATTGGAGAGTGTAGGTCAATGGGTGAATCTTACCCCATATAGAGTTATAAATATTATCCATGCTACTTCTTTTAGGGCAAATTTATTGAATTTGAGGCTCTAAAAATTAGCTCACCTTTAATTTGGGCTAATTTATCAAATTTAAAGCTCTAAATATTAGCCCAACCAACTTGGGAAAGCCTCTAAATTAGCCCTTGGGCTAAAATTCTCCCCTAATTTTTTCCCTGTTTTTTGAGCAAAGAAAAAACCCACCAAAATGACATTACTGGATACTAGTCTGATTTTGGTGATTCGAAAGTTGATTTGGACTCGGCTTTGGGACACTTTGGACACATTAGTGATGTCAAAATATTCAAATTTTTGTGCTCCATGTTAGGAAAAGAATTTTTACAACTAGCTTGCATAAAATATTTCTGTTGTGATGATGTTTAGGAGGAATTGAATGCAGTTGCTTATAAATAATATGAGAAGGGCAAAGTCAAGGAAACATTATGATGATGTATTTGTTGATGTCGTTTTGGGAAAATTTTATTGCATAAATTAGGCAATACCAATGCATTCGGAGTGGCCCAAAACTCCCAAAACTTTTGATGTAGAATTTGCAGATTTTGACATCTCCAATGCGTCCAGAGTGCCCAAAACCCCCAAAATGACTTTCGAATCACAGTAGTTTTCATCATGTTAATATAATTTTAAAAACTACTAGAATAGAGCATGCGTGACAAATTATTCAGGGACACATCTTCAAGTACACACCCTAAACATTCAGAAACTTGTGAGATAGCTAAGAGGCCTCAAATTCAATGATGGTGATGATGCATATGCATGCTTGTGCTAGTAGGTTTTGCTCGTTTTTTTTTTTGCTTGGAAGATCTCGCTCAGAGTTTTGGAATAGGTGATTAATGAAAAATAGATTAGGTACGATAATTTTTTCACGAGTGTGGACCATTTTATTTTAGTTGTTAGATTACTATATTGTAACTTTGAATATGAGGTAGGATATTTTCTTTTAGTAGCTTACTAGCAATATTTTGCCAATTTGTGGGAAGTATTGTTAGGACAAGAAGAGAAATGGGGAAAGCCTATGAAGCAATAAGAGGTTATCATGTACGAAGTGAATAATCAAAATTTGAGATTATGATTGAAGACCCAAGAACAAAGATTGATGGTCGGTAATGGCATACTTCCAAGCTAGCATTTACAAACAATTCTAGAGATTGTGATTGAGATTGTGATTGCAATTGCAATTGACATCTATCTCTAATTTAGATTCACATTGTGATTATGGGAGGAAATTATTTGGCAATCTATAGCTCGAGTGCAAGCCTTTTTTTTTGCCCATGCTCTTCCTCTTTCTTGCGAACTTGCTCAGCAAAGTCCAAATTTGTCTCCAAAGACTGCTTCTTTAGATGCTTGAATGCCTTTCGACTCTCTGAAAATGAGCTGAAAACTCCATGGCCATCGCTCAGTCTATGATGCCTACTCAGCATGCCTACTCAGCATCTAGACTTTCCAACAAAATCCAATAAAATATTGCCCGAGTGTAGGTCTGTGTGCATCCAGTCCACCTTCCAACAGGTAGCCTTGCTAACCATCCACAAGTACATGGATGATATGGAGGAGATTCTGACAAAAGACATTGATTCAGACAATATCTTTCTTCTCTAATGTAGCTTGGACTCCCCCAGTCACTATGACCATTAGATCTACTCCTCCCCTTAGAACATGGTGTAAGTAGCATGTGAACCTGCCTTGGTCCATTAGCAGAATCTGAAGGAACTGCAATAGGCTACTACCATTAAAGTATAACATGATGGTCCACAGCGTCTCGGATTGCTGCGATCACACGTGTATGCATCCCAATATTGCCATTGTACTTCTTTGTGGCATATTCCACATGATATTGCAACCCTAGAGCTCCTACCAACCACACTTTAAATACAATGCCACAGGTGCCTGAGCCAAATTTCTTGCCAACTTGTATATCTCTCTCTGTGACTTATGCCAAGTGTGACGCTCCCTCTATGTTACTAGCCACGTGTTGTGCCCTTTGAACCTCATCACCTATAGAGGCTGGATGCTCTTCATGTGTGGCTAGAGACATAGCTTGCCCATAAGCTACTGTGGGCCTTCTTGTCCTAGCTCTTAGCCACTGTGACACAACAATCTGATTCAAGGACCCTACTCTTGTGCTTGGCCCACACACCTGTCCATTGTGTTAACTTGAAGACATCAAACTCTTGTGCAAGAGTAGGGTCTACATGTTGAAGTATTGTGTAAGCATAGCATTATGCAGTTACTGTGTTAATTAGTAGAGAATAAATGTTCATCTACATTAGTAGTAGATTGAAGGAGATGTGAAACGTTGTAAAAGGGTGTGTGTAAATTCAACGCATGCAATTAGTTGCAACCATCTCTCTCTCAGATGGGCTATTTGTATGCATGTACATTCAATGAAAACACACGCAGTTTGCATCATTATTTGGATCTATTCTCCTTACGTCTGATCTCTTTTCTTTGGAGTTGTCTTTAGTTAGTAATTTAGACATGGTATCAGAGCACCCCTTTCGTTCTTGAGCCTAATGCCCACAAAGACTGAGGCATGCTACAATTTGATGATGGAGGGTGACCTTAAGATGATCTATGTTGATTGTTGACATGAGCGAGTGAATTGAAGGCTTTAGTGTAGGGCCTTTCCCAATGATTAATGTGATGGAGCCCTCAATCCTATGCATGATAGATAGATTCGATGGTCAGAACTTGCACACATGGAAGATATGAATGATTGCAATTCTCCAAGGGAAGGAAGTATGGAAGATCATGAATGGAGATGAACTAAAGCCACCAAAAGAGAAGAAAGATGAATTGAAAGTGTGGGAGCGCCAAGATGCGAAGGCAAGGCAAGAGACCTTCCGCCATCTGGTCAATGATTAATTATTGCACACATGTGACAATAACTCCCACCATATGCATTCTTTATTTTTTTAATTACATGAAATGCAAATGAATTATCATGCATTGATATAAAAGTTTGAAGATTTCCTAAAAGCTAATAACTTTGAATGCACAAATGATTTTTTCAATGCATGCATGCAACAAATGGTAAGTTCGTTCTTAAAAAATTTGATAAAACAATCCCCCCTTTATGTAGAGATGCGAGGAGATCTGGATCTAGGTTGTGGTTCCAACTAGCGCCTTGTATTTTTCAAGATGTGGGACCGGGAACAACTTTCTGGACCAAGCCCTTTGGCCAAGACTTGTAGAGAGGAGGATTTTTACCTCTTCTCAATCCACTTTGGGTGAAAATGAGCCAAGTAGTTGGCATTAATCTTGGGCTAGTAGTATTACCGATGGTAATTTGTGTGTTACCGTCCGTAATAGTAGTACTAATGGTGGTAATATAAGAATTACTGCCGGTAGCAACACAATTCTAGGCGAGAATACTGCTACTACCTGGCAGTATTGCGAGCACTACCACTGGTAGTATTATGTTAAACTACCGATGGTAGTATTGATACTTATATTCGGTTTCTAAGTCAAAGCCACCTTATAGCGTAAAGATGTGATTGTGTGAAATACGTCATCACGATATGTAATCACAAGAAAATCACATGATTACGTGAATATGCAACCGATTATGTGATTACGTATTTATGAGCCCAAAGGTTGACATATACCTTGAGTCAGTAGTATTGCTAGTGGTAATGTATATATTATCGCTAGTAATATTAGTATATTGGCGATAGTATGTAAATTACTACTAGTAGCAACAGAATCCCAGGCGGGAATTTGGCTACTACCGATGGTAATAATATTATCGGTAGTATTGCTAGTAATACCGCTCGTAATATTGTGTTAAACTATTGGTGGTAGTGTTACTACTACCGTTGGTATATGACTGCTGCTAGTAGTATTGATACTAGCACCACTATATATCCGATTTCTAAGTCAAGGCCACCTATGATTGTGTGGAATACATCCTCATGACACGTAATCACAAGGAAATTCATGTGATTATGTTGCAATCCCAGTGTCACAACAAGACAAAGCAGCTATAGACACATTGATAGACACGCAAAATAGTGGGTGCATCTATAGGCGCAGCTCGAATAGTGAAAATATGGGTGCATCTATAAGCACGTCTATTTGCGCATCTAATAGCGCGTCTATTTGCTCGTCTATTCACGTGTCTGCACTGTGAATTAGACGAGGATTTAGACGCCTTTATAAATGCAGAACTGAGAATACAAAAAGTGATATTTTGGTGTAGGCTGATAAATGTGCATCACTGCTTTCCAAACATTGCCCATGATTACCAAAGCACATAATTTTAATAAAAATATCAATGCTTTTTGGCAAACCCACATACACAAAAATTAAGTGAGGTGAGGAGAATGAGACAATATGTAAAATAGTTTTGCCAGTATCAATGATGGGCTACGGTTTGATCTCATCCTCAATGAGATCAACCCTTGCCAAACTATCTACTTCAAAATCCAAACCAATGTTGAGATCGACAAATACATTCAGCCCACTACTACTTGTGCTCATTGAAATTAGCACTGGGTAATGGCCTTAATATCTGTATCTCCTATCTCATGATCATCCTCCTCTCTCGTATCATGGTCATTATCACCTCCATGGCCATGATCATCTTCCATACGCTCCATATTAGTAAATGTACTATACATCACTTTGGAACGTGGCATAATAGGTATGACATGCCACCACCTATTATTATCCACCATTGGTTGATAGACAACCTAATTCAAACACAAATACAATCATGTTATTTTCCTTGCATTGAAGGTATCAAATATTTAAAAGTGAGTATTTTTATATGTGTGTACAATACCTGTTCACATTGTTGCGGTAGTAAAAGTATGTCATTCTTACTTTGCTAAAACTTTGTGGAGTTAATAGTTACAAAGCCACTTGCATGGCATTTGATTATTGCATTAGGGCCTCTTTCCACCACGTCCTTAAACCACTTGGCATCCAAAACATACACAAAGAAGCATCGAAAGTCAAGCTTAATAACATCTTGGATTATGCCACAATAATTAGCCATGGCTCCATTGGCTCCCTCAACACCAGCAATGATGCCACAATCTTGTATGTTTCTCTTATCATCAATCCATTGTGTCTGAAAATGCTTGCCCTCACACTATATAGCATTGAACATAGTACACTACACCAAGACAAAATCAATTAAATAAGCAATCTAAATTGTTGAAAGCTCCTAACTTATGCATAACATTCTATATATTGACCTTGCTCATGTATCCCCTAGCATACTCCCATTCTTCCATTGTAATATGCATCCCCTCATCTCTCTCTGCTCTCTCCATTTCATCGAGTAGCCAATCTATATGAATATCCTTTGGAAGTGTTCTTAGATGCTAAGGGTATGGCACATGAGATCCATGCTGTGTACAAAAGAGGGCCCTTTCTGCTTGTCTTCTTGCCTTTGCATCCTCGTATCTTGTTACCCATCTTTTCATCACATCACTATGAAGCATGCTATAAATGTTGATATTATTAATCAACTCCGTGTCTATTACTTTGCTCCATCCTTTCCCTCAAGGCACAATAGAGATCATCCTTAGGTCTTCGTCATATCTCCATAGTCATGGGAGAGAGCTATCCACGTCAATAAGAAACTTAGAAATATATACAAGTGACTCTTGTAGCAATCGACCCTTGGCCATGCTACCTTTGGGCCTTGCATTTTGTCTCATGAAACCCTTCAAGGTCTTCATGAAGTGCTCGAGGAAGAACAACCATCGTGCATGTGGAGTGCTGCATATAGCAATCTCATCCACCAAATGCACTATGAGATGTAGTTGGCTTGTGAGAATAGAACGTGGAAAGGTCTGCTCCACTAAACATACCACCTCCACTGACATAACTCGAGCATTCTCAAGTGTGGTGGGATCTATTTCCTTTGAGCTCACATACTTGGAAAGGAAAAAGTACACCATATTAGTAATATGAAAACCTTTCATGGAGCATTGATACGCTTCACATTTTGTATCCTATAAAGTACCTCACAAGCTCGCCCATCTTGTAAATACAATCCTTCACATCCTTCGATGCACTACGAGAAATGCTAGTAAGTAGTATGAACTGCACACACGAGGAATGGTTGATTAGTTGCTTCTAATTCACTCACAAAATTTGGAAGGAAAAAGATATTATGCACATAAAATATGTACTTGGAGCATCTTGTGCCAATCATGAGATTTCAAGCCATATAATTGCTCTATATCTCTTTTCTGCTCTTTGTGAAGGCCCCCTTCAAACACCTCATGCATCCAATGGGAGTACGAATTGTAGTGATAGTTCGCTTCAACGCCACCATCTCTAGCTTTGATAACCTCCATGGTGCATGAGGTAAAAAGACACGCCCATTTGGCCTCTCTTGTGGCCAAGCTTCATGCATCCTCCCTGTGGTGTGTAGATCCTCCCTTATGCCTACAGAACCTTGTGTCCCATTCAAATGTTCCCAAATGGTAGATGCCACATTCTTGAAGATATGCATGGGATCAAGCAGGTGATTGATCTTGAGGTGGGACCAATATGGTAGTCGATAAAAGATGAAGTATCTAAACCAAAGCTGGTGTTAGCGTGAAATCTTTATTTCCATTCAATATAGCACACAATAGTTTTACAAACCCTTATGAGCTCATGCCAAGTGGTGGAGGAGTCCTACTTACCTGAACACTCATCATAGCCTGGGAAATCTTGCATCGTTCACATCAAGACTGCTTTGCAATTGAAGTCTCGTAATGAGGAAGGCGGCTTGCTCACATCATGCACATCGATACCTCTCCAAAGTATCTCTAGCTCATCAATCAAAGGCTCCAAATAAACTTTAGGATTTTTGACTTTATGTTTCCCTGGAATTAGAAGGGATAACATAACATGTCCTTTCTTAATCGTCGCCATAGAGGGTGGAAGATTACAATTCACCAATATCACTAGCCATATACTGTAAGAGGTTCTTTTGACACCAAATGGGTTCACACCGTCCATACCCAATCCAAGTCTCAAGTTCCTAGGTTCTTCCTTGAAGCTTGGCCATGTGTCTTTAATATGCTTCCATGTAGGAGTGTCTGCGGGAGCTCTCCACTTGCCATTGGTTGATCGATAGGAGGAATGTCATGACATGAGCTTTGCAATGGATTTGCACTTGAACATATGTTGGATGCGAGGGATTATGGGAATGATGTCGCAAAACCTTATGAGGCACATCCAAAGTTTTGAGATCTACTCTATATCTTGCCTCTCCACAAGTAGGACACTCTCTTGCATCGTTATGTGGTCCACGAAATAGAATACAATCATTAACATATGCATGGATGCACTTGTAATCTAATCCTCCAAGAGAGGTCACATGTTGCCTTGCCATATCTCTTGAGGTTGGTAATTTATTCTCCCATGGAAGCATTTTACAAAATAGCTTGCACGTGAAGACCATAAATGAGAAAAAACATTCGAGTAACCCAGCATAATTCACCATGTTTGCAAAATAGACTTTAAAGCTTACTTTAGTAATGCATTCAAACTTACATTGCTCCATCCATAGATGGTCTGCAAGTTTAGTAACTCAAGGGAGGCACATACTTACCATGTTTACGGTCGCATCCCATTCTCCGTACTTTGAGATGTGATTGAGTGTAATTCTATGTGCACGATACATGTTTCCTCAACATCGGTCACACATACATTTGATTTTTTGCTCCAACCACATTTTGCAATGGTGGATACAGAGGGATTCATCCTCACTAGAGCTACTTGTTGAAGATGAAGACATTCTATAGATAAACGACCCAAAAAATGTGTTCTTGCATGAGTTGTAAATGCCAAAACTCTGTGTAGTGTCTAAAAGTGCATCTAACACCGCATTTGTATTGTGGAATGTGTCTATAGGCGTGTTTAAAATATAGTTTAGATGCATTCAGATGTGCTTTTAGATGTGCAGACTGTGAGCTGATTTTTGTACCTACTTTTAGCATGCTTGCTTTCCTTCACATACTTTTAGCATCGTGCAGCTTGCTTTCCTATTAACAAACATAGCTCCAAGCATCCACACTCATCTCCAAGCACCCACACTCATCTCTAGGCTTACACAGTCATCCCCAAGCATACAAGAGAAGAGAGTGAACAAGAAAGAGAAGAAGGAGAAGCAGCTTTGAAGAAGGACAAGAAGCTTCCATACCTCTATCCAAGGTAAGTCTCTTGGCGGTTGGTCTTCTTTGGAAGTTGCTCTCCTTGGATTGGTCCTTTGTCGTATGCAAGGAAGGGATGTTTTTGGTACTAGTGTTGTTCTTTTTGGGGTGGGGCACATGTCCTTTTTAGCTTCTTTTAAAAAGGTGTTTGTCAGAGTGCATCTATAGACGCATCTAATATTGCATCTAATTTTTGGAGAAACAAGTAGCCACACCTATAGACGCGCTATTAGACACATATATCGATGCGCTACGATAGTTTTCTTATGTTTTCTTGTGTGTTCTTCCCTTTCCCCTTCCCCTTCCTCTTTCCCCTTCCCCTTCCCCTTCCCCTTCCCTTTCCCCTTCCTTCTCTTTCCCTTAAGCATTCGTGAGGAAATAAGGGATTGCATGAATGATGGAAATAAGTGATTGCGTGAGGGTGGGTCCAAGAAAGAGGAAAATTAGACTGAAGCATGAGAGCGGGATAAAGAAAGAGGGCATGCATGATGGAGCATTCTTTTTCTCTCTTTTTTCTCCTCTTTGTTCCTCTCTTTTCCCCTCTCTTTTCCTCTATTTTCTCCCCTGTTTCCTTCTCTTGTTTCCTCTCTTTTTCTGTCGTATCTCCTCTCCTTTTCTCTCTTTTTTCTGCTCTTTTTTTGTCTCTTTTCCTCTCTTATCTCCTCTCTTTTTCTCTGTTTTTTCTCCTCTCTTTTCCTCTCTTTTCTCCTCTCTTTCCTTCTCTTTTTTCCTCTCTTTTTCTCTCTTATCTCCTCTCTTGTCCTCTCTTGTCCTCTCTTTTCTCCTCTCTTTCCTTCTCTCTTTTTCTCTCTTTTATCCTCACTTTTTCTCTCTTTTTCCTTCTCTCTTTTATCCTCTCTTTTTGTCGCTTTTCCTGTCTTATCTCCTCTCTTTTTCTCTCTTTTTTCTCATATCTTTTCCTCTCTTTTCTCCTCTCTTTCCTTCTCTTTTTTCCTCTATTTTCTCTCTTATCTCCTCTCTCTTTTTTCTCCTTTTCCTTCTCTCTTTTTCTCTCTTTTATCCTCTCTTTTTTCTCCTTTACCTCTCTTTTCCTCTCTTTTCTCCTCTCTTTCCTTCTCTCTTTTTTCTCTCTTTTCCCCTCTCTTTTCCTCTCTTTTCTCCTCTCTTTCCTTCTCTCTTTTTCCCCACGTGAAGCTTCAATAGACTAACATTGAGCAAGCAGATACAAACTTTTATCACTCTAATTCAAAGAATGGAGTCTATAAATGCTTGCTCAATGTCGTCACTCTATTTTTTCTTTTGCATGATGGAAAGAGGGCATGCCTCACCTGTTCTTCAAGATGCCATCTTTCGGGAGTTATATAACATTTTGGGGCACCCTCCCACTCCTGGGGAGTTATACTCTAAACACCCCCCAGGAGTCGGTAGTACAGACTCCAAACCACCCCAACCCCACCAGCTGAGATTACCCCATTGAAGTTGAGATAGCCCAACAGGATATAGAGCCATGCCCCTTCTGCCTAATCATCAGGGGTCCCTTCTCCCCTGCAGTCTAGTGTCCCTTCTCCCCTACGATGATCTGGAGCCCCTTCCCCCCCTACGGTCAGGCGGCCCTTCTGCCTCGTAGAGCCGCCACTGTACTCTCGTGTAGTCGAGAGTCACTTCTCTGAGTACGAGTGGCCAAAATACTAGCTCGACACGACAGGGCAACAGGCGTAGTAGAAGGGAGAGCAGTGGGGGATGCATGGCACAGTGCTTAGGGGGGGGTAATGGTGGGGGCGAGGATGATTCAAATGATGCAGACGTACCACATGGTGATGCTACGATCTTCTATGACATCACTCAGATAGGAGGCATGATGGATGCATGGGGGAAGGACATCATGGCCTTCATGCACTTTGTAATTGCTAACAACTACAGAGATTGCTTTATTCACTAGAAAGTGCAGCGAAAAAAGTTGGCTGATGAGACCATCACTGCTATTCACTCTAGGTATCCCAATCCCCCCAATGTTTAGTTCACAGATAAATCAGCAAAGTCAAAGTCTATTGCTATGATACTTGCCAATATAAAAGATCTTCGCTTAAGAGGTAGGCACTAGCCGAGATTTCTAGGAAAGAGGGAGGCCAACCACGAAGGAGCTAGCCCCACACCACTCACAAGCATGAGTGGAAGAAAGCAAGGAAGGCAATGAAGGCCCAGACCCCAGTCTATAGCACGTGGAGGCACAAAGGATCCAAATGGAGCAATATGGAAACATGCATTTTGGAGCAGGGGGTGTTGAATCATGGGAGGCCCAATTTGTAAGTATCGATCTCAAATTATATTGTGTTTATGTGCTTTATTAGGAGGTTGTTTCTTTGTACTAACCCCTCCACAAATTGTTTCATCTTGTAGCTTGATATCATGGGCAAGTACCCTACTTCTGTTGAGACAGCCTACCATTGCCACCATCATAGAGGAGATACATGGAGGCACTTCTATGATGACGGGTTAATTACTAAGGAGCAGTATATCTAGGCTACTGGAGCACCTCCCCAGGTATTTAAAAGTAATTAAATAATGTCAATATTGTAAATAAAGATTTGATTTTTCATACATTGATACATGTTGTCCCTCGTTTACAGGGCCCTAAGGCTGATCAGGAGGAAGAAGATGAGGAAGAAGGAGTGAAGAAGGAAGCGAGGACATAGAGAACTTAGATTAGTTGTAGAAGTAGTGCTAGCTACTCTTTTTTGTACTTGAAGCCATTAGCTTGGCTTTGTGCCTCTCTTGTGTATACACTCCTCTTATTTTTTGTACTTGAAGCCACAAGACATGGCTTGGCTTCATGCTATATGTACATACAAGCACTTTTTGGGCTATGAATTAATATACACTCCTTTTATTTTTTTGGCTTTCAATTTCCTTGCGCAACGTTCTATCAATGAATACCTTGTGAACTAAAAGTTTTGAAGTTGTAATGTTTAATTCGAAATTGTAATTGTTGGCTATAGACGTGCTTGGAATCGTGCTAATTAAAATGCGGTTGACTGTAAGAATTGAATTGCACAATGTGAAACTAGGATTCTTGTAACCACATAGCATACACAACATACACAACATTCTATTCAACTACACAAAATTCTACTTTTACTAAAAAAAAAGATTTTGCAGAGCATTCATAAGTGCGTCTATGTATGCATCTTTCTATTTAAAAAAAAATTTCTATAGAGCATCTAAAAGCGTGTCTATAGGCACATCTATAGATGTGTCTCTCTATTATATAGATGCGCCTATAGATGTGTCAATAGACATGCCCATAATTTTTTTTAAAAGTTAAGAAAACGCATCTGTGTGCACATCTATGGGTGCTTTGTGGTGTTGTGTGTTATGATATGAGAAAGTAACAAAAGTCTCATGTCTCTATGGTTGTGATCAATCTAAGGGGTCTCCAAACATGCTAAAAGTATAAAACTACTCTAATTAACATCGTTTCTATTGAGAGAGAAGAAGAAGAGATGATAGACACACCAAATAGACTTCCAAAGATTGATTCATATTGATCACTAGTTACATATATATAGGTGAGACCTAGTTCAAGTTAGGGCAAGCTATATATAGCTCTAACACCCCCACTTAAACAAAGGTCTCTAGCTATGGATGAAAAAACCCTTGGGGAGCACAAGGGAAAAACCCGAGCTCCTATATATAAGTATACAAGTTGATCATTTGTATAATTATTTACAAGTATGTAATGCAGATGTGCATTTATATACAAAAGGGCACCCATAGGTGTGTTAATCTTGGAAGAGAGAAGCTGCAAGAACTCAAGTTCTGATCATAGCACTGTGAAGCGTGCCTCGCTAAGTCCTTTAGTGAGAATATCTACAATCATCTGAGAAGTGGGACAATGTTCAATCATTATCATCCCTTTCTTCACTTCATCTTTGACATAATGGTAATGAACAACAATATGTTTGGATTTGTCATGCTGAACATAGTCTTTAGCCAGACTTATGGCACTTTGATTATCACATCTGAGAGGAGTACTGGATGATGGAGGATGACTAATATCTGCAAGCAATTGTCATAGCCAAACCAATTCTCGAGCTGCTAAAGAAACCGCTACATACTCAGATTTTGTGGTAGAAATAGCAACACAACATTGGTTCTTACTTGCCCAAGAGTCCAAGAAACCATTGATAAAGAAGCAATTACCACTTGTAGACCACATAGAGAAGTGAGAGCTTGCATAATCTGCATCTGTATGTCCCAAAAGATCAAGAGACATCATAGAAGATGATTCTGTATGACATCGATAAACTCATCCAAAATTAGAAGTGCCTTTCAAATACTTTAAAACACATTTTACTACAGACCAATGTTGCATTGAGGGAGCAGCTAGATATTGACCTAGAAAATTAGTAGTAAAAAGAATATCTGGTCGAGTGTTCAAACCGATAAACTGTAGGCAACCAACAAGATTGGCATAAGGTTGATGTGAAACCTCAACGTCATGAGTCAATCGAGTATTTTTGACAGAGCTCACAAGACAAGGACTGGTCATAGAGTGAGCATTCATCAAGCCAAACTTTTGAACTGCATCTTGAATGAATTCTGTTTGTCGAAGTAGCAGAATTCCCTTGTGACGAAATCACTGAACTTGAATACCAAGACATGAATGAATGTCACCAAGATCAACCATATCAAATGCTGAGGATAAGATTTTCTTGACATGTTGCAAGAAATCGAGATTGTTGGAAACAAGTATGGTGTCATCCACATAAAGAGCAAGAATGACAAAAAGAGCACCGTCACGTTTGGCATATAAGTTGGGGTTAGAGAAACAAGAGTTGAAACCTTGAGATGTTAGAAACTGATCAATTTTCATGTACCAAGAACAGGAAGCTTGTTTTAGACCATAAAGAGCACAATGAAGGCAACAAACAAGATGGTCCTAACCGGGAAGTATGAACCCTTCTGGTTGCTCCATATAAATCTCCTCTTTAAGATCTCCATTAAGAAAAGCAGTTTTCACATCCATTTGATGAATCTCCAAATCAAATTGAGTAGCAAAAGCCAAGAGTACCCGAATACTTGTGCTACGAACAACGGGTGAAAAAGTATCATGATAATCAACTCCTACAATTTGTGAATATCCTTTTGCAACCAGATGCACTTTAAACTTGTCAAAAGAACCATCAGCTTTAGTTTTGGTTTTATAAACCCACTTGCATTTGATAGGAGAGTGACCAGGAGGTAGTTCAGTAAGAACCCATGTACCTTTAGAGATCAAAGAATCATATTCAGCTTCCATTGCCTCTTGCCATTGACTCTTTTGTGCAAAAGAGATAGCTTCTGTATAAGTAGTAGGGTCTTCATGAGCAGCCATTGCATGATCAATGATTTCAAAGTCATCAACACAATCATGGGTAGCTCCATGCTCAAAATCAATAGGCAGATCAACATAAATATCAACACTATCATTAGAGGCCTGTGTATGTGTAGGATCCAAATCAATATTGTCAACACATTGCTCTGCAGATGGAGTAGCTGTGATGCCATCAGATGAACGAGTAGTCATGACATCAGAAGTGGAATCATTATCAAATAGAAAAGGAAAGGTAGAAAGTAAGGACTCAGTGTCCTCTGCATCCTCGGTAGACCATGCCCCTCCCATTAACTACTCATTGAATATGGCATCACGATTGATTATCACCTTCTTAGAAGAGGGATCATAGAATTTATAACCTTTAGAATTCGGA
Source organism: Dipteris shenzhenensis (assembly GCF_047967505.1). Lineage (NCBI taxonomy): Eukaryota > Viridiplantae > Streptophyta > Polypodiopsida > Gleicheniales > Dipteridaceae > Dipteris > Dipteris shenzhenensis. The sequence continues at coordinate 8,875,256 of NC_141623.1, forward strand.
GAATATCCAATGAATATGACCTTTTTGCTTTTTCCGTGTCTCTTTTGGTACATGAATATAAGCAATGCAACCAAAAGTTCAAAAATGTGATACAGAAGGAGTCTCCCCTATCCAAGCTATGATTGGTATCTAACCAAAAGGTGCAGTTGTAGGAAGATGACTTTGCACAAAGATGGCTGTCGGAAGTGGTTTTGCCCAAAAGCTTCGAGATAATATAGAATGGAGCATACATCGCATAGCATCAAGAGAAGTGCAATTCTTATGCTCTGCATGACCATTTTGTTGAGGAGAGTATCGAACAGTATATTCATGATGAATGCCACACTCAATGCAATACTCATTAAAAAGATTAGAAATATATTCTCCACCATTGTCACTACGAAGGGTCTTGATTCGAAAACTAGTATGAAGTTTCGCAGCAGTTTTATATTGCTTGAATACTGATAAGGCCTCTAACTTATGTCACAAGAGAAATGCAGTTGTATATCTTGACCAATCGTCAATGAAAGTGATGAAATACTTGTAGAAAGACTTGGATGGAGGAAAAGGACCACATATATCAGTGTGAACAAGATCCAATAAAGCATATGAATGAGTTGAAGTAGATGCATGAAAGGGTTTTCGATGATGCTTGCCAAGAGCACAATATTCATAGAGGCCCATGTGAGGATGAGAGCTGGGAGATTCATACCATCCACAAGGTCATGATGATTTATAGCAAGTAGCTTGGCAAAATCCGAATGAACAAAATGATGATGCCATAGGTTGCAGTCCAAATCACCAGGGGCTATAACCACATTAGCAATATCATCATTTAAGGAAAGTTGAAAGAGGTTACCATTCCGAGGAGCAACTGTTATGGTATGTCCATCTTTTTCAATCCGACACTGTGTATGGTCAAAGCCAATAAAGAGACCAAGATCAACAAGTCGTGCAATAGAAAGAAGATTTCTTTGAAGATCTAGAACATGGAGAACGCCTCGCAAGACTCTTGTTGAAGAAAAAGTACCAAGATATAAATCACCAACACCCATGACTTGACAAGTAGTGTCATCAGCAAGATAAACCAATTTCTTGTGAGAAAGAGCATGATAATTATGTAACCATTGAGATTGATATGTCATATTACCAGTAGCACTAGAATCAACAATAAAAGTGGAACCATCTCGAACCTGAAGTATCCTTCCTGGAGAGACATCAGAACATATATGATTTGCCTCTTGATGCATATGGGCATCTTGTTGTTGAGTAGCATATGCTTGAGTACGTTCGCGATCATAACGCCTCTTGTAACACCGAAAGGATGGATGATTTCTGCCACAATATTCGCAAGGAGAATTATTGGATAAGCGGGGTTGCTTAGTGGTAACACCATGTTCCTCATCATATTGCCAAGCCCAACAATCAGAGATAACATGACCATGCTTATCACAATAAGAACAATGTTTTGCAGGATATTTGAGATGAGAAGAATTGCCACCTCTATACGGATGACCACCATGCCCATAACCACCACATCCATATTTGGAGAAAGGACGCTTGCGAGTAACACAAGCTATCTCTGAATTTCCATCATCCATTGTTATCATGATAGATTCGTGAGGATCTTTACGATGCTTGCGTCGTTGAGCGTACTCAATCAAAGAAATACATGTTTGATCAAAATCAATCTCGTTTTTATTGGAAAGGACAGTAACAATATTATCATATAATGGATCTTGGACTGTGTCGAGAAGATAGGTCACCAATTGATTTCATGGAACAGGTGCCCGGCAGCAAGTTAATTGATGATATTCTTGAATGAGTCAATATGAGTTGTCATAGGAGCTCCAACTTAGTATAGAGTGCTCAAAAGATTATGAAGATAAAGAATCTCTGTGACAGATTTCTTCTCAAAAGTAGAAACGAGATATTCCCATATTGCAAGACATATTGCAAGACAAACATGGCTGCTAACAGAAGACAAATATGACTGCTTCTTTGTACGCACTCGTGTGGAGAAAACATGGGTGAAAAAAGGAAGGGCAAATACATCCAGCATAAGAGAATCATGTAGAGTAGATAAAATATACCGCCGAGCTGCTTTATCACAAGAATGCCAATCAACCGAGTTAGATCTCCATTGCTCAAAGAGAGGGACTTGAGTCACAAGAGCATGATTCAGAGTTGCATCAACAGGTTGGGATGGACAAACGAGATCACCAAGAACAATATCTGAAAGATTATCACCTTCGAGTATCAATAACATCTTCACTTTCCAACCAAGAAAACCGTGTCCTTGAAATAGAGGAACAGATCGTTGGCTAAAAGGAAAGCCATTGACGATTATAGACATTGCCATCATACTTTGGGAGAATACGTTTGTCAAAGCTCACGTCAATGATCAAGAATACAATGGTCGCTCTGAAAATATAGAACTCAAGACACCCCAAAAAAGGATAGAACATGAGATGGGAGTATACTAGAAATAGCATGCATGCCAAGAAAGTGCTTTGAGCTTGTTGACCATGAAACCACGATATTTTTGGAGAAAAGCAGAACTTGTTGATCACGAAATGGAAGTATTTTTGGCAAAAAACACTACGATCGTGCCGATCATGAAACCAATACGTTTATCGCAAAGCCACGAGATTCTTGGCAAAAAGCAGTATGAGTGTGCCGATCACAAAAGCAAGAAAAAAGTAGTCGTCATGAAAACTGATGTAACTTTCTGCTCTAAAGTCTAATTAGGGCATTTAAGGTGCTCAGAATGAAGTTAGACATTCTTAAATTCGCACCAGAAGACCTCCAAAAAACCAGATCAAGTTAGACATGTTAAAATCGACAAGAGAAAATAAGCGATGAGATACTGAAAGCGCTATGTAATCAAATCAACAACGAATACTTCCTGTCTTTCTTCATTACAGTGAGTATACAATAGCAACACCTTTGTAGCTCTGATACTATGTCGAGAGAGAAGAAAACGAGATGATAGACATACCAAATAGACTCCCAAAGACTGATTCATATTGATCACTAGTTACATATATATAGGTGAGACCTAGTTCAAGTTAGGGCAAGCTATATATAGCTCTAACAATTTCTATCAGCAATCTACCTAGGAGCTAGCTAGTTATATGTTCTCATACTATTTAAAGTTATGTTATGTATGAAATGCTATAATAAGAGCTTATGGGTAGAATGTTTTCACTTTCCAATTTGTATCATATTAATGCCTTTTCTACCAAGATTTATTAAGTAAATGATCTATTTTATAATACTTCAATATAAACATGCTCTATATAAACTTAATAGGTTAGCATGTTTCAAAATCATTTAAATTTCTGTATAATTCACATTTTTATAACTCATCCTCCCTAATTGTTAATACAAAATTCCCTTAATAGTAACTATATCAAGATGAGTTATAAATTTATAGTAGACATTCATATATATGTTGTAATTCTTTTAGCTTCTACTAGGATTTTCTTAAGATAGCTATATTGCATATTATTTGCGAATTTATTGCCATTTAAGAGACACTTTTAAGGAATTTCCTTTGTGACAAAACATTTCATAATAGAGAAAATTAATGAATTAGAGATATGTATTGAGTAAATTTCTTGAGATGAAATTGAAGTAATGAGATCAAGTTAAACATGAAACATAGTACTTATTTGAAAGGTCTTGTAAAGGTAAATTCAAGTGATCTAGAAAGTTGATTCAATCGACTCCATATTGAAGAAATAAGAGTTGGCTTTTTAGAAAGGTCACAAAGTCGCTATTCATAACACAAGTGTAAAAGACTTGGAAATGATTTAATTTGTCTAGTTTAACATTAATATAATATTTTCTTAAACTAGTTCATTTAATAGGATCTATCTTAACATAAAACAAGAGAGTATTAAACTCATTATTGTTGGAAAACTTTTTATGACTTATTAGAGGTCCATTTCTTAAGATAGGTTAGCCATCGAAAATGCATGCCTTACATTATATATGAAAAACTGAGGAAAAACTTGGCAAATCATATCGAAGACCACAAAAATGATTCTCAAAACTTTTGAAGAGCTTCATGGGACCATTTTGAACAATTATAGCAATACCCCTAGCATGAGCCAAGTTGTTGGCCATATCGTAGATATAACTAGAAAAGGTTCCTGACATGGTCTTAAAAGCCTCGGTGGGAGTTTCTACTGGAAACTTGTTGTCTTTTGAATCAAGGGAGTTTTAGAAGGTTACTTTAACATTTTAAGAAATAATAGGTTGGAATGGCACACTCACCCATGATTTAGAACGTTATTGGGAAAGCTACCAACTTTGCTTGTTAGACGAGTAAATAGTAGGATAGATGTTGTGGGAATATTTCTAACGATTTGATATACTTTTCTCAATGTTTAGGGCACATGTCATTATGTTCCTTAAATGGTATCTTTGAGGTGAATGGCAATTTTTTTGAGTTTTGAGGTAGCAAAGTTAAGCAAAGGTGTGAAAAACCAAATATTTTCATGTGAGCAGAGAGTCCACATGGCCCTTTGTAAAGAGCGAGAAGCTATTAATTGATAGCTATGATCCAACGACATTTAAAATTTTTGTGGTGCACATAAGAGCCCAAAAAATTAGCTTTCAGAATCTATGGGCCTTAGCACATGGATGGGGCTAGCATGGGTTTAGGATGGGAATCTTTTTGTTATCATTACTCCCATCCTACACCAAGTGGTCTAGGATGGATTTAGAATGGGAGTAGCCACCTTTTCTCCCATCTTGGACCATGGCCTCTAGACCTTGGCACCCAGAATGGGTTCCCCTTTTTTAGGAATTCAAAAACATGCAAGAATGACATGTATCCTTGTCCCCACGTGGTCCCCACCTCCTAAACACATGAAATGATGCCATGTGTCCTTTTCTTCCTAAACCCATCCCTAGTTCTTTTTTTGTTAGCACATGGTGGGATGGGAATAGGATAGAACTATGTATGGGACCACTTGGGACCATCTTTTCCCATTCCCATCCTATTTCTTCCCATGTGCTAAGCCCCTATCTTCCCATGTGCTAAGCCCCTATATGCCTCTCATATAAATGTCTTCATCAAGCCTCTCATATAATTGTCTTCATACAGCTCATACTGCCCTTCAATCAAGGACCTTCATTGAACCCCTGCCCTTCCACGTTTCTTCAGCTCAAAGAAATGCCATAAAGTTTATACCATTTCCACGTTCCCAAGCAGTGCCCTACAGTTTACACCTGCTGCAATCTGCATGCAGCAATTTGTAGTATGTATGTGAGGTTTACAGCCCACTTTACTTACGCGTCTCTGCATGCTAAAAGCATGTTGCAGTGACCACGGTCCCTGCCAGCTATTCAGCCTGCTGAGTTTTGATGCTAGCCATACCTCTCTGTTTGCCTTCATGCGAGCCTCAATATTCTGTGCTCAATGGTCTCTCGAGTCTTAGTCCTTAGTTTGCAATGTATTCGTCTATGTGCCCAAGTAGATTCGCGCTCACAGCTTTCCAGCGTTTTTCTCAGTCTCACTCTGTATACGTCTGGCCTTCGCCTGTAACCTTGACGAACAGATTGTCTCCCACCTGCTTGTGTAGTGCCGTATACATTTGGATTTGCTTCACTTCCACAGTTCTCCAGCCTCCGTCAGCAACGCTACACTCCAAAGAACTGGACAGAACGGCAAAGGTTATACAACAAGGCCTGGCATTCTGCACAAGAGCGCGCTCAGACTCCAGAAGCGTGTCTTTCAGCCTTCGCTTTTGATCCCTGCAATCCACTATGGCTCTCGCTCTACCCCGAACTGCTGCTTGCAGTGCACGCCTTCCTTCCATCCTGACCTTCGTCCTTTTCCACCTTCTGATCCTCCCTGCCACCGCTCAGACCATTACCTCCGGCAACTGGCACCTTCTTATTCAGAATGGAGGTGTCTCTGCAATGCACATGACAGTCACGCACGAGAATACCGTGATTATGTTTGATCGCACTGACTATGGCGCTTCCCAGCTTAGGTTGCCCAACGGCAAATGTCGTGACGACCCCAATGACTTGGCCCTCAAGGTGGACTGCTACGCTCATGCTATCGAGTACACCATCGCTACCAACACCATCCGGCCGCTGGAAGTGCTCACTGATACCTGGTGTTCCTCAGGAGTCTTCTTAGCCGATGGAACGCTCGTTTCCACCGGTGGATACAACGACGGCGCAGACGCAGTCCGTCATCTCGTTCCCTGCTCGAATGGTGCTTGCGATTGGAGTGAGTCGTATCCCAAGATGGCTGCTGCAAGGTGGTATGCTTCCAATCAGATTCTCCCGGATAACACCATGATCGTTGTTGGTGGGAGACGTTCCTTCAGCTATGAGTTCGTGCCATCCCGCGGAGGTGCCACTTCTTTCAGTTTTCTTACCGAAACGAGTGTCCCGAACGTGGAGAACAATCTATATCCCTTTCTCCATCTTTCTTCGGACGGGAATTTGTTCGTGTTTGCCAACAAGCAATCCATTCTGTTCGATTACAACAACAACAAGGTCCTCAAGACATTTCCCAGCCTACCTGGCGGTGGTGGCCGGAATTATCCCTCCTCAGGCTCCTCCGTCATGTTACCTCTCTCCGCTTCGGATAATTTTCAGAGAGTGGAGATTCTCGTTTGCGGCGGATCTCCTGATGGTGCATTCCAGCAAGCTGGAAAGGGTGTCCAGGTGAGCGCTCTTCAAACTTGCGGAAGGATGGTGATTACAGATCCCAATCCAAGCTGGGCGATGGAAAACATGCCATCGCCAAGAGTGATGGGTGACATGCTGATCCTTCCCACTGGCGAAGTCCTTATTATCAACGGAGCACATATGGGAACAGCAGGCTGGGGCAATGCAGCCACTCCCAATCTAGCTCCTCTTCTCTACAGGCCCAATGACGCTGCAGGCTCACGGTTTTATGTGCTTGCTGCCACTACGATACCTCGGATGTATCATTCCACTGCCAATCTGTTGCCTGATGGACGCATTCTTGTCGGTGGAAGCAATCCTAATGTTGGCTATAGGTTCTCGGGCGTGCCTTTCCCGACCGAGCTCAGACTTGAAACTTACCATCCTTATTATCTCGATGACTCAAATATCCCCCAGCGCCCTAAGATTACTTACCTTTCAAACACTGGCACGATCGGGTATGGCTCTAGGTTCACAGTGCACTTTTCTCTCAGCAGCACTCCCAGACACGTCCAATACAGAGTGTATTCGCCCCCCTTCACTACTCATACATTTTCCATGAATCAGCGGCAACTAATCCTTGCCGCAACAGCTGTACAGACTCTCGGCGACAGATATACGTCCATAGTGACGGCACCTACTAGCGCAATTGCTGCTCCAGCAGGCTACTATATTTTGTTCGTTGTGAACGCAGGTATTCCAAGCGCGGGTGCTTGGCTGCGGTTCGCTTAATTTCATGATCACCAAGCACCAAGGCTGTGAACTATAGCAGTATCATTATATTTTCGTCATGTAAAGTTGGTTAGGCATTCTTTTGATGAGATCAATGATCCGTTGTACTATGCTTGCTCCAACATGCTGGGCAGTAAGGAAACAGAAAAACATCGAACATTAGCTGGCGAACCGCAAGGCGAGTCGGAACCAATCGTTATTGTCGACTTCTTTCAATGGAATTGCGTTAGGCCAAAAATAATGTGGAATTGCGTTAGGCCAAAAATAATGTACAACTATAATTTATTTGGCATCAAAATTGCTCGAGGCAAGTAATGCAATCTAAATTTACAATACTTTTTCTTCATAAAGTGAAACTAGATTCTAGGCAGCACTTTTCCATTGTGGAGCACTTTCCCATCGTGGAGCACGAAACTACTAACTCAAAATTGAATATGAATCCTAGCATTTTATCAAATTTAAAGGAAAAAAGTGAATGAGTAAAATAGTGGACATGAGACGCGACAAAGGATCTCTAAGGACCTGATCCTCCCTACAAATGTCAGGGTTGTGATTTTATTATTGATTTAGTGATGTCCATGTTTTGGAAGTTGAAGTCCGACAAATACATGAATAAGGTGATACAATAACTCATCCTCGTTGTGGTTTATACAATATTGTCGCATGGACTACAATCATATGAATAAAAGTATAGTCATCCTTCAATCTTGCATCCATCTTACATTTCCTTGTGCCCTCACATCGATAACATGCATTAAACAAGAGGAATGTTGTAAGAATTCAAATTGAAAACAAGAAATTTTGAATGGATGAGTAACTAAAAATATTTATATGATAATATATAATATATAATTATTATAACCACACAGTGTAGACAGGGAGTCAGTGTGCTTCCTTCGCCAAAGAGTTATAATTTGAAGGAACAAACCCTTCCCTAGGTGCTGAGATAATGTTGAGAATATAAACGTCGAGAGAATATTATCGTTGAGAATGAGTCTCGTGAATGGATAAGAATTAGCATATTACCTGTATGCCAATAGTCGTAATTGTGGTCGAACATCGCCAAAATCACTATGAGCTGCACGATAGGCAAGGTCAAATTCTCGTTGTCTTTTGGCAATTTCTACGAGTGCTCTCAACGAAAGCAAGAATGGAAGAGGGAGAGAGAGAGAGACAGAGAGCCACACAAGTTTTGCATTCATTTATATATGTGTTTGAGTATTGTACATAACCGGGGTAAAGGCACAGTGACCTTTAACCCCCACAACCTCCCACTTAAGCTTGCCGATGGAGCAACAATGAGGCTTGAGAGTGCTCTCAACGGAAGCAAGAACAGAAGAAGGAGAGAGAGAGAGAGAGAGAGAAAGAGCCACACAAGTTTTGGTGGGTGCAAAACACCCTAATCTTCTTTTTCATTCATTTATATATGTGTTTGAGTATTGTACATAACCGGGGTAAAGGCACAGTGACCTTTAACCCCCATAACCTCCCACTTAAAGGACAATGTGCCTTTAAGGGAGAACAACCAGTGAGCATACTATCCAATCCCCATCAATACATGACAATACTCAAACTGCTGACGAGGTAGACTCTTCGTCAGCATATCTGCAGGGTTATCATCTGTATGAACCTTGACAAGCTCTATGTGCTTGTCCTCAAGTACCTCCTTGATGAAATGGTACCTGACCTCAATGTGTTTGGTCTTTGCATGAAAGACCAGATTCTGTGCTAGCTGAATAGCACTCATGGAATCACTATGCAATGTCGGTACACCTGTATGAATCCCCAAATCTCCCACTAGCCAATCAAGCCATATAGCCTCCTTGCAACCCTCTGTGGCTGCAACATACTCAGCCTCTGTGGTAGACAAAGCAATGCACTTCTGTGCACGAGACATCCACGACACTGCACCACCTGCAAAGGTGAACACATAACCAAAAGTGGATCTCCTACTATCCACATGCCCTGCATAGTCTGAATTTGTGTACCCAAGTACACGCATGTCTCCTCTACCAAAGCACATGCACATCTCCTTGGTACCCTTCATGTACCTCATGATGCACTTCACTGCCTCCCAATGACTCTTTCCTGGATTAGCCATATACCGGCTAACAACTCCCACTGCAAATGCAATGTCTGGTCTAGTAGCTATCATAGCATACATAAGACTCCCAACTGCTGATGCATACGGAACCTTGGCCATCATGGCCCTTTCCTCATCTGATTTGGGACTATCTGTATGACTCAGTTTTACATATGGAGGCAAAGGAGTACTCATTGCCTTCCCCCCCTCCATATTGAAACACTGCTTGTAACATACTCCTTCTATGAAAGCCAAAGGAGTTTCCTACTCCGATCATGCGTGATGCACATACCAAGAATATGACCTGCAAGTCCCAAATCCTTTATATCAAAGGCCTCATGCAACTTGGACTTTAATGCATCTAGCTCATAAGTATTCTTGCTAACTAATAGCATATCATCCACATATAGTGCCAGGATTATCAGGCTATTATCCTTAGCCCTTTTAGTGTAGAGGCAGTGATCAATTTTACTCCTTCTAAAACCCTGGGACCGAATGAAAGCATCAAACTTTTGATACCATTCTCTAGGCGCTTGTTTAAGACCATAGAGACTCTTCTTCAGCTTGCAAACTAAATGCTCTTTGCCCTTTTCTTCAAAGCCTTCCAGCTGCACCATGTAAATTTCCTCATGCAAATCACTAGTCCAAGCATGCATCTAAGTGTGGTCATCTTCAAAACCGGAGAGAATATCTCATCAAAGTCCACACCCTTCTCTTGCTTGAATCCTTTAGCGACCAAACGGGCCTTATACCTAGGCACATCATCACCTGTGACCTTCATTTTGTAGACCCATTTACATGGCAATGCTTTCTTTCCATGTGGCAAAGAAACCAAGTCCCAAGTCTTATTCTTCATAAGTGAACTCATATCTAATTGCATAGCATACTCCCACTTGCGTTGATCCTCGCGCATCATAGCCTCTGTGTAGCAAGACGGCTCCCCGCAATAAGTAAGCATCACATAGTCTACCCCTGGAACAAACCTATCAGGCGGTCTAGACACTCTAGATGATCTTCTCAAGGGCATTTCAGCTTGTTGTCCCACCTGCATATCGGCCACATTTAGCTCATCATTTCCACCAATAGATAATTCATCATCTACCCTTGATTGTATGCCTATGGGAGTACTTGGTGGTACCATTTCTTGCACATTTGGTGCATGGAAAGCTTGCTATCTATCAACATATGTAGGTGGATTCACATCCTGGAAAGTGATTCTCCTCATTTCCACATCCCTCATGGGTGCCTTATGCATCTTCTTCTCATTGAAGACTACATCATGGCTACGTATGATCTTCTTTGCTTCTGGGTCCCAGAGACGATAGCCCATCTCTCCCCTTTCACCATAACCCAGAAAGATGCATTTCCTAGACTTAGGATCTAGCTTCTTTCAAAGCTCTTTCGGCACATGTGCATATGCCTCACACCCAAATATACGTAAATGAGAGTAAGAGGGCTTCTTGCCACTCCATGCCTCTTTGGGAATACCACCATCCAAACTCTTACTAGGTGATCTATTGATCACATGTACTGCAGTCTTCATTGCCTCAGCCCAAAAACCACCAGAAAGACTTACATTGGAAAGCATGCATTGTAACCTTTTTTGAATGGTACAGTTCATCTTTTCTGCAACTGGATTTTGCTTTGGAGTACGAGGGGATGTGAGCTCCCTCTTAATCCCATGTGTATCACAGAAATGTTGAAAGTCATGAGAGAGATACTCTCCACCATTGTCAGTCTGACTGATTCTCAACCAAGGCCAGCCATTTCTGAAATACCTGGAACACATCACTCTTCCGAGCTATAGCATAAGCCCACACTTTCCTAGTTGCATCATCAATGAATGCCACATAGTATTCAGCCCCACCTAATGACCGTGTAGGCATGGGACCACATACGTCTGAATGCACCAAATCAAGCTTTTCAAACTCTTTCTTTCCCCTTCTTTTATGGGCTGATTTAGTCTGCTTCCCATAGAGACAGTGCTCACAAAATTCAAAATCAGAGAAACTCAAATGCGGTACATAACCCAAATAGCATAAGAATTTCATTCCATTCTGGCTCATGTGCCCCAACCTACAATGCCCCAAAGAAGTGCTTGGCTGCTCGGTTATTGCAACAACATGATCAAATACCCCTGATACATGTAAGGGATACAAAGTCCCACACTTGGAACCCCTGGCCAAAAGCATAGAGCCCTTCTGAATTTTCCAACTCTGAAAGCCAAAAGTGGTGTGAAAACCAGCATCATCTAGCTGACCCACTGAAATAAGACTCTTGGTCAACTTAGGCACATGTCTCACATGTTTCAAAATAAATGCAGACCCATTTGCAAAAGAAAACTTTATGTCACCTACTCCCACTATGTCACATGCATAGTCATTTCCAAGATGCAAACAACCTATCTTTCCACTGTCATAAGTAGAGAACCATTCTCTATGGGGAGTAACATGGAATGAAGCACCAGAATCCAAAATCCAATCCTGGGAATATGCATCATCTGAAGTGGTAAGCAACTCTGCAGATAAACTAGACATGAAGAGAACGCCATTATCACTATCATGTGTGACTGTATTGATCTCCTCGATCTTCACTTTTCCTTTGTCCTCCCTTGGACTCTCTTCCTTTTGATTTGCATCCCAATTTGCATTCTTTTTCTTATCCTTTTGCTCTCTTTTTAGTTTGTAGCAATCCTTTTTCATATGGCCCTTCTTGCCACAGTGGTAAGACTCAATGTTCCATGCCCTAGATTTGCTACGAGACTTCCCTCTTTCTTGGGACTTTCCCTTGAACTGTGATTTTCCCCTTTGCACATTTAAGGCTACATCCTGCTTGTTGCCATCCATAGACTTCCGTCTAATCTCCTCGGCTGACAAGCTACCCAGAACATCATCAAATTTCAGTACTCCACTAGGTGCAGAGTTACTGACAGCTGTACGGAAGGTATCCCATGAGGATGACAATGAACATAAGAGAAATATTGCCTTAGTCTCTGCATCAAAATTCATCTTTTGAGCCTGAAGCTGGCTGAAAATAATATTGAATTCATTCAAGTGAGAAGCAATGGAGCCCTTCCTTCATTTGCAGCCCAAACAACCTCTTCATGAGGTAAACTTTATTAGAGGCAGTTTCCTTTTCATAAGTGGCACACAGTTTCTTCCATAAATCTTCCGTAGTCTACTCATTTACTACTGTGAAATAAATTGACTTTGCAAGATAAAGTCTAATAGTAGATTTTGCTAATGCATCTAACTCATTCCAATCATCCTCAGACATATTCATAGGCTTAGCTTCAATCCCTGCCAAGGGTTTAATTTGCTTCTTTTGAATAAGCACATCCCTTATTTGTTCTTTCCACAAAGAAAAGTTTGTCCCATCAAACTTTTTAATGCTAAAAAACTCCTTTTTAGACATGGAAGAGGATGCCATGATGCAAATGAAGCAAAATCCCAAATGCTAGTGCCTGCAAGAGAGAATCACACCAAATACCAAGTGCACCCAAATGTGTATGCCACAATAGACTGAAATATCACCAAAAGTCATGTCTCAAAGCATCTGACTCATGTGCATATACTATGCATCCATATGAGCAAATCTGGCCCAAAAGAAAATGCCAACTGCAATGGCAATCCAAAATGCCAATAAGTGCCAAATGACTCAAGCATAAACACCGTCCATTGGCATATGCATTAATAATATCTCATCCAAGAGAGCATAGCACTATCAGTGCATCACCTACAATGTGTCAAAGCTGTCCTTCAGCATAAAATAGCATCCACGTGTAGAGCATCCATAAAAATAGTATCCCACAAGGCAATTTGGGACTATCTATATGACTCAGTTTCACATATGGAGGCAATGGAGTACTCACTACCTTCCCCTCCTCCATATTGAAACACTGCAATACTTTTGTAACATACTCTTTTTGTGAAAGCCAAAGGAGTTTCCTACTCCGATCACGCGTGATGCGCATACCAAGAAAACGACTTGCAAGTCCCAAATCCTTCATATTAAAGGCCTCATGCAACTTGGCCTTTAATGCATCTAGCTCATAAGTATTCTTGCTAGCCAATAGCATATCATCCACATATAGTGCCAAGATTATCAGGCTATTATCCTTAGTCCTTTTAGTGTAGAGGCAATGATCAATTTCACTCCTTCTAAAACCCTGGGACCGAATGAAAGCATCAAACCTCTGATACCAATTGAGAGTACTCTCAACGGAAGCAAGAACGGAAGAGGGAGAGAGACAGAGACAGAGAGCCACACAAGTTTTGGTGGGTGCAGAACCACCCTAATCTTCTTTTTCATTCATTTATATATGTGTTTGAGTATTGTACATAACCGGGTAGAGGCACGGTGACCTTTAACCCCCACAATTTCTTTGATCTTAGAGACAATATTCTAAAAACTTGCTAATGTGTGCTTGAGAGGATCTGCATGTGTCCTTGAGTGGGAGGAATTCAATATTCTCAGATCATTTAGTAGACTCTAGAAAGCACAAAAAGACAACTATCATTAGGGGAAGTCTAAAGTAGAGCATGTAACATTCTCATTCTCCACTTAGCTAGCATTGCGTGCCTCTCCAACCTCAAAAAAATGGGAGTTTGAACACTGTAGTAGGTTGAGCTTTTAGGCTTGTGAGAGGTCATTGCAAGGCTCTCGAAAGCTTCACATGCCAAGGCTATGCCATACTGGCCTTCATCTCTTCAAGGACCTTGCTATGCTTATGTGCTAGAACCTGCTTAAACAAAAATCCATCTTGGCTGCTTGCAGCTGCTTAATACAACAACCTCACATGAGTGTCTCCACTATAGCTAATGTGACATGCGGAGCGATAGACAGATAGATTGATTGATCAACATCATTCCCATAGAGCTCTAACCATTCAATTGTCTCGCAACCTCAAATCTATAAACAAAAAAATTCAAATGCACGTCGATTGGGAGAGAATCTTATCTTAGAATCTTGGTTGAAGGCACTACAAGCAACCAGACCTCTCCATTGTTGCTTGAAGACACAGACAATGCTAGCAATCATGTGCTTGTTACGAATTATATAGATTTATGACAAAAGCACTTCTATGCTTTTATCCCATCCTTTTGATAAAAAGCTTAACTATGCTTTTGCACCTTGCTTTTCACACCATTCGATTTGCTTGAAATCAATGCCCACGATTGTGATAAGTGGCTCAAGTAGGGCTCAAAAAATTCAAACTTCCCCTTAGGTTGCCTGCCGTAAATACATTGAGTTCCTTTCTAAGTGCCACAATTTTTCTCGTTTTAATGGGCAGCACCGAACGTGCCCACCATTCTCCTAGAGACAAAGGTTTTGCCTAATGCCTATATCTAAAGAGATGTAGGGTTGAAGTCCCACTAGTGGCATTGATAATATTTTGGATTAAAATTTAGATGTGCCATCATGAAGATCCCTATGTACGCTTTTTATCATAACTTTCACATCCGGAATCTAATTGAGGAGCTTTTTGAACCATTGTGACGGGCATGTTGTGCTCTTTGAGACTAAAGCAATGGATGCCCAAGAGAAGACTCTAGGTGGGAGTTATTTAGGCTAAATCTAGTGTGGGTATTGGCTATGTTTGAGGGGCGCGGAGCCTCACCGGGATCTCCCGGGGCTAAGGGAAAAATGCACTCTTATCTCATTAATAAATACGCCCTTCATTGCTTGATTTTGTATGTTAAAATTGAGCCACATTAACTAAATTGCCCATTTCATTGTGCTCGTTAACTAAATTGCCCATTTCAGTGTGCTAACATTTCTCAGTAGACCCCTTTAGCTCATAAACCTCTTAAAGCATGCATGTGTGTGTGAGTGTTCCTAGAGATAGAGAGATGAGAATAGTTGATTGCCCTTGCATTCAATCCTACACTCTAGGCCCCTGGGCATATGAGTTCGTAACCATTTCTACAAAAGATCCTTTGTTGGCACACACCCCCTTAGGGCTGTTTGCCTCTTCCATGTCCGATGTCCTTGTATTTGACCCCCCCTAGAGTTCCCTTGCTTTGTGCCTAGTCTTGCTTTGGAACTCATGAACCTATCATGGATTCTCCATGCCTCTAACTCAGATATATCTTCTTCCCACTGCTCATTTTCTTTCTTCTCTTCTTGTTGCCCATGGTTTGTGTGTGTGTGTGTGTGCGTTTGAGTGCATCTGTGGTGTTTTTTCCTATGCAATTCCTCCCTTAGTATGAAAAAATCCTTCTAGGTACCTTATTTGAAAATAGAATTTCATTTTCTAATCCTTTACTTCTACTCTGTATTTCTCTGCTCTCTTATGCTATAATATATAATTTGCCATCTTAGGTCTTTACCTTGCTAAGGTTTTCCTTAAGTTTCTATTGTCTATAAGTGACATTTCTATTTCTACTCTTTAAATTGAGTGATGCCAGTGTGCTAAAATATGGCTTTAGATTCAGTTTGATAAAACATATTGCAGGGGTAAATTTTCATGAAATAAGAAGAAAAATTAGTGGTGGGATTGGATGAACTTATTTATGCCTCAGATGAAGCTCTCCTTATTTTTTATATGTAATGTTGCATGAGGGATTTGAGGAAACAAGGAAGGATTGGAAATAGGGCCCCCTTGTGGGTATTTCAATAAAGGTGGATGGAATTGTTTCTCAGTGCAGGGCATGTGTGCAAATAATGCTATAATCATTTTCTTTTCAAGCTCCATGCCTATTGCTTTGGGTGCTAGCAATTGGTTGACAAGGACATTAGGGGGATGCTTTGTCCAAAAAGTGCATTATGCTACCAAGAGTCTTTTGATATGATTTTGGTAGAGAAAAAATATAAGCATATATGCTTTTGGAATAATCCTTGCTATATTATAGCCAGCCAATGGGGCATGTATTGCCTTGGTCTCATACAAGAGACTATCCCTTATTGGCTGATTAGGCATAGATGCCCCGTTAGGAGTCAAAGTTTTGGGCTTTACCCTAGCTACACTTTTGGAGGTCCCCCAACTTTGTGTAGAGACCCAAAAGGTCCCCCCACTTTGTGTAGACACTCAAAGTTCCCCCCTCTTTGTGTAGACCCAAAAGGTCCCCCACAAAAGTAGAGGGACTCTTGTCCAAAGGTCTCCTACAAAAGTGGTCCCACCATGGAGGTACCTACGGATTGTTTAGAGACCAACATGTATAAATATCTCTCAATGGAATGAAGCTCCCACTCTTTGGGGTTCCATGTTCAAGCTCACTATTGTGTTCATGTATTGATCTCCATTGTGTCCATGCTCTCTTACTATCGTGTTCTAGCATGTCCTTTCCCTTGCACTCCCTACCCTTGTACTCCCTCCTTCCTCCTCCTCCATCCCCTCCTCCCTCCTCCTCCCTCTTCCTCCACCCTCCTCCTCCTTCGCCCTCCCTCTTCCTCCTCCTCCCTCCTCCTCCCTCCTCCTTCTCCTCCTCCTTCCCATCCTCCTCCTTCCTCCTCCTCCGCCTCCTCCGTCTCATCCTCCTCCTTCCTACTCTTTCCTCCTCCTTCTCATCCTCCTCCTTCCTCCTCCTCCTCCCTCCTCTCTCCTCCTCCACTCTCCTCTCTCTTCCTCCTCCCCCTCCCCCTCCTCCTCCTTCCTTCTCCTTCTCCCTCCTCCCTCCTCCTCCACTCTCCTCCCTCTTCCTCCTCCTTCCTTGTCCTTTGTCCTCAACTCTTACCCCTCGAATCTGCGAAGGAGACTATCTCACCACTCCTCAACCTTGGACTCCTCCTAAACCCTGAACCCTAGAACTCCTAGATAGCTCTCTCAACCCTGTCCCCTTTTGAACATTGAAAAAACCCTTGAACTCTCGTGGAGGCGAGAGACTCCTTCAATCATTACAATCAAGTCCTCTTTCTTAGCCACGCGTGCATGAAATCCGCTTTCCACGCTTTAGCCTACACCTCTCACTGGAATACGACCTGAGGACCTATGCTACACTTGTGAACACCTATGCTACAACGAGCAACTACACGACTGTAGGTGACCAACACCCTCAGAACCTGACCTTGGGAGAATCAGTGATAACATTTTGGGACTGCTGCTGGGGAGGTTAGTGCTAAAGCAAAAGTGGAGCACGTGTTTGCACGTGCGAAAAACAACCCCCTTTGAAAAACCATTCAAGATACATCCCTCAAGGCAAAGGAGTGAAAAAATGCTTCCAAATGGTGAAAAAGCATAATGTTGACTTACATAATAACATTAATATACTAAACACCCAAAATTAACCCTTAATCCCCCCATATCCTATAAAAGCAACACTAACCCCCCCAACTTCTTTCCCATAGTTTTCCGAGCCACTTCCTTCTCCAAATTCCGTTAAGCCTTCATATTTTCTGTCTATCTTTATTTTCTGTCCAACTTTCATCCACCATTTCCACACCACCACCACCACTTTTCCCATCAACCCCCCCTTCCACCACCACTTTTTTTGTCAGCCCACCTTCCATCTCCATCTCCACCTCCCATCACCTTCCTCCCCACTACGTCCACTTTTTTTGTCCATCCTCCATCTCCCACTCTCAAGGTAATCATCCTTTCCCATTCCACCTCCACTCCACCATCTCTCTATCTCTCTCTACACCCTCATCTCCTCACAATCCCCTTTTCCCCCTCCACCTCAACCAACCCGTCCACCTCCTCCCCCCCCCTCCCTCAACCACCACCTCCCACCTGGGCGTTCCACTAGGGTTTATCGTATGGTACCACGTGAGTGTAAGGGAGGGGGTTATATAAGGGAAGGAAGGTACATTTTATAAGGTAAGGTCCCATAAATAGGGGGTAGAAAAGGGGAATTTTCATATATTTATTGCACGTAGGTGACGTCTCCTTAATACTACTATTGAATCCCCTGTGACCTCCCACCCCCCCTTCCCTCCACCACCACCTCCCCCCTCCCCCCCCTCCACCACCACCTCCCACCCCTCCCCCCTCCACCAATTCTCCCCTCCCCCTTCACCACCCCTCCTCTCCCCCCCCCATTACCTTCCTCTCCCCCCCCTTTTTCCCTTCACCAACACCACCTCCCACCCCCCTGTCTCCCTCCATCCCCCCCCCCTTTTTCCCTCTGCACCACCACCACCCTGCCCCCTCCTTCCCACCACCTTCCCACCACCCTCCACCCCCCCTCCATGCCCATGCCTCGTCTCCCACGACGTGCACCGTGTGCACGATCACCTCCTCACCTCGCAGACCGTGCCACCGCTCGAGCACCGCATGCCACTTAGGCACCCTGCGCCTTGGGCATTGCACATCACATGCCTCTAGGGTAGCGTGCACCTCAGGTGCCGTGTGCTGCTTAGGCACTATGTGCCTCGGGCACTGCATGCAGTTAGGTGTCGTGCGCCTTTAGGCACTGCGCACTCGAGCACCATGTGCCTTTGGGCACTGCGTGCCTAGAGTGCTGCATGCCAATGCCTAGGGCACTATCCGCTTAGGGCACCACACTACACGACAACACCTAGGGCACCATGCCACATGTCGGCCTTCATAAGGTGCTACACTGCCGCCATTGCCTTGAGCGTCGACAACCACCGCCGCCACATCACAACCTAGTTTTCCAAAAAAAAAAAAAGAGAGAGTTAAAAAAAAAACCACTAACCTAAACCTTACCCTAACTCTATCCCTCACTAACCCTAGTTAGACTAGTTAGGTTAGGTCATGTTACTCTTAGGTTGGGCTACTATAGTTAGTTCAACTAACTATTGTTAGTAATTAGGCCCATGGTTAGGTTAGTTAACCAAATTTCAATTCAGTTAACTAAACTAACTGGCTAGATTCTTATTAAACTAACAGGTACACTAACTGGACTAGTTTAGTCGAGTCAATTGGGTTGGTTCAGTTGGTCTCCCTTAGTTAGACTGTAAGTCCATTCACACCCATAGGAGTCAAGAACCCCAAAAAAGGCTTAAAATGGACTCAAATTTAAAGGTTCATATCTTGCTTATCTGGGACCCAAATTACACCTGGATTGAACCATGGCTTCACACACAGAAACGCTGCCTACGAGGAATTTTCCCAATCCATTCCACACCATTTAGGCATTCAAAAAACTTATCAATTTATACCCCCGTGTGGGCCCCTTTTTGCACTATTTTGCTCATAAGTTTCCACCATGCCACCATAGTACCCACTGAGAGAAAATGTTTAGTGCCCACACTTTATGGCCAACCATACAGCCAATGAGCAGCAAATGAATGCCCAATCCTGAGGAAAAGACTAAAATCACCAGAAGTGGCTCAGCCCCATGGTTATGGTGTCCCATTTGCAATATTGCAAGGCATGATGTAAATACTTGTTTCTATAATATGAGAGTAGCACAACCCCGGCCCAAGCAATACCAACAACCACAAATCCCAATGTACAGGAAACTGATAGCACTAGCACCTAATGCCACGTCTCAACTCACTCCCAGTGAGAACACAAGTGCCTTAACTAATGAGGAATTTGGCAATCCTCTGCTATATCCTTAGACTTCCAATCTTGCTCCAGTAGTTCTGGTGCAATAACTCCAACCTGAAGAGCTGGAACCTCACTATGAGTATGAAACATAATATCCTATGTACTACATGGATGGTGCCAAAGGACTAACCTCGGTGTATGCTAATCAAGTAAGGCCCACCACGCATCGAACAACCATCAAGAGTTTTGATTGTGGAGAAAACCACCACATAGCAGAATGCCCACACAAGGGTAACCCCGTTACATTCCAACCTGTGTGTAGGGAATGCGGAGCTGGGAATGCCTGCATGGACTACCCACTAAGAACAAAGCCTCAACCAACCATGAAAGTAAAACTTGATGTGCCCCATACTTTGGTTTATTAGTCAAGGACGCCTAAGTAAACGTGTGCCAATAATAAGTTGCCATCTCAGATTGCAAGAGAAGATTCACATAGTACTTGGGAGAGTGGTAAAGTGAGCTTTAATTTTTTGGCCCCTTACATTTTTGAGTAAAGTCGTTCCTTTTGAAGAAGAAACAGAGAATTTCTTCTCTGTTTACGATCGCCATGACAGGCCGCCTCTCCCTCTCATACCTCTCTATTCAATCCTTACCTCTCTACTCCAATGCAAATGCCCTCCAAGCTTGTCCAATCGGCAGAAAACAGTTAGCCGAGAAAAACATCAGCAAGTAACTCTTCCTGTAACAAGGCCTAAGGAGAAAACTACCTGATTTTCTTGAGTCAGAAGTGTTACCCTCTTGCTTGAATTCGTCGATTATGTTAATCTTTGTGATTGGTGCCTTCTTCTTTTCTGGATAATTATTTGCATAATGTCCCTCTTTGTGACAGTTGAAACAAGTTCCCTTCTTCAAGTCGGTCTTCTTTTCTTCTTTTGATTTGTCGCGATCCTTTGAAGATGTTGTCGATGGCGTAAAACGAGAATACAGTTTGAACTTAAACTTCTTGTCCCTCTTTTGAAAAGAAACAAAAGGTTTATTCTTTTCCCCATCCTTGGGAATCCCGTTCTTTCTTTCACAATTCGTAGCAAGTGATATAGCCGAACTCAAGGAATGAGGATTAAACATGTTGATCTCGGCTTTTATTTTAGCCCTAAGACTAGATAGAAATTTTCTCTTTTGTTCTTTCTCAGAAATCCTATCTATGGTTTGAAGTTGAATGAGAGATTGCCAGAATCTCTCAATATACAATGCAACAATCTCTTTTTCTAATTGATGCAAATGATGCCATTGTTGATGGACTTTTGACTTGAATTGTGTCAGAAGAAATCTTTCTTCAATCTTTTCTTCAATTCCTTCCAAGTAGTTGGTCGTCTTTTACTATTTTTGACCACATTCCACCATAGTGTCGCATTGTCAATAAGATGATTAACAATACATTTAATTTTGTCTTTTTCAGGAAACCTTTTACCCTGGAAATAATCTTCATGTTGACTAATCCATGCTACAACAATGTTTGCATCTTTCTTCCATCATATTTTTGAAAAGCAAAAGATTTCCCACTAATTTTATTTTCCTTCTTTTCTCTCAATGCTGACTTAATCACTCTACCAATCACTCCCTCAGAATGGGATCCTGAAGTACTCTCATCTTTCTCTAATTTCTCTCGATGATCTCTCTTGCAAAAGTTGAAGGTGAAGTGCATTAATTTGATCTTGAATCGTTGGAAATGGTAGGAGATGTTGTGCCATTTTGTGAAAGCAAAAACCAAATTTACTCAATCATTATAGTTTATCTCTTGTGCACTCGCCACCCAAGTTGAGAATGTCCACCAGTGTTGCAAATCGTCTTCACTAAGATCCGCAATACCAAGTTTACGATGCTATCAATATGTGAGAGAACCTTCTTGATGCTTAGTGACAAGAGCTTTATGGCTTCTAGATGTTGCCGAGAATATGAAGTTGTTGGAGTAGAAGAGCCTCTAAACATAAGCTTGGAGAAAGCTATCCATTTGCTAGAGTTATGAGGGAAATAGTGTAGAAATAAGAGGGGTATCAAGAGAGCTCAAGAAAAGTATACTAAATAAGCAAGCAAGAAAAGACAACATATGATGTATAAAGAAGGAGATTTTGTCCTTCCACGAATTGAAAAGAGATGTTTAAAGAGTGTTGTAAATGTACCATAGTAAAATTAGCACCAATATTTTATGGACCTTCAAGGTTCTTTCTGAGATAAATGATTTCTCTTATTGTGTGGAATTACCCGATCATTGGAAGATTCATAACACCTTTCTTAAACCCTTTTAAAGGAGAATTACCAATGCATCCTATTTATGAAGAGCCACCTTTAATTGTGGATGAAGTTGAAGTTCTTAAGCTTGATTGTATACTAGATGCTTAGAAAAGAACAATGTGCAAAGGAAATATTTATAACTCCTATTTATTGAAGTTTAAAAATCATCCAAAAGAAAATGCACAATGGTTTCCTGAGCAATTTTTCTGAGACCATCATGATATCCTTAACTCATATAAACAAAATCACAACTAAAGTCAGTTGCACCTTAAGCAAGAGGGAATGTTAGGAGAAAGTATTTCTCAAAACTCTTGTTTGAAATGACGTTAAGTATTCATAGGATCACACCAGACGTGGCGGGGGTTCTATTTAATACTTTGGTTTAGTCAGGGACGCCTAACTAAATATAAGTATCATGGGTGATGCCATTCAGAAATACTCACATTAATGGGTAGATATTTGTTAAGACCATTACTTAGCATGATTGGCTAATCATTTGTAAGTATTTGACTAATGATCAATTGGTTTATTGAGAACAAGAAATGACATGGATGGATGGCAGTAAACAAGCTCAAAGGAATAAAGGCTAAATGCCATGGTTATATGCTAGCGCTATGAAATCTATTAAAATGGCCAAGGTTCATTACATTTTTTATAAGGAAGAGTGCTTAAAAGCCTTCCCACCTTTGGCATGTAATTTTGGATGAGATTGTGAGTAAAGGATTGATAAAGAGAAAAATATGGTAAAAGGATTCTGAAGAGAAAAGTATGGAAAAGGGATGTTAAAGAGATGAATACGTAACTTTGTATCAATGGCTCATGCTCTTATTTCAATATGACAGTGGCCTAGTAAACCAAAGACCGTCAATCTCTATCAGAGGGTACTTCCCTCAAGAGTCTCCACCAAGAGCACCTCTGGGAGGGCATTGGTGCTCTCTACAATTGGTCAGAGGTGAGGAACCTTGTCATCTATGACAATGACCACCTATGACTCTAAGGGATACACTAGAACTATGCCAACAACTCATCCAATAGAAGGAAGAATCGTCCAAGCCTTGGGAAGCCCAGCATCATCGAAAAGTGGGGAACATGGTAGGTTGTGAGTCCATGTCCTCTACCATGAATTTGTGATACCAAGGGATGAGATACACCAAAATTTGAGGGCCCAAGAGAATAGGGTTCCTCTCCACAAGAGTCAGAGCAGTATTTGGGGAGCTAGGATGGAGGAGAAAAATGCCTCTTCTATAGATGATGACCTCCGGAATGTGGTGGCTATCTAATGCTAGGCTAGCCTAGATCCAAATCCTTGTTGATCTTTCTTCTCAAGGGGATAAGTGGAGTGGGTTTTTATAGGAATGGGTGTAGGGTTAGGGTCAAACCCTAAACTCTTCCTGGGCCATAACTTTTCATGGTTAGCTCAGATCGCTCTTCTATAAAAAGGTGAGATGTTTGAAATTGCAAGCTCTATGCATTCATGTCCATTACCTAGCCCGATTTGTTCTTCAAGTGGCTTCTTTTTAGGAAATAAAGAAAATTTTTTAAGGTAGTAATCCAAGGTTAATGCTTGGAGTGGATATGTTTGGCTAGAGTTGGAAAAAAATTTACTCTCCTTGGCCCTGAGTGTTATGTTTGTGAAAGGTTGTAGTAGTTTATTTTTTACACATAATTGCATATGTTTACCCATTACTTGAGACATTAGTCTCCCTTGCAATAGCACCAAATGTAGGCTCTTTCCCATGGCTTTCACAGGAAGAGTAGGGTATTCTCAGTATGTAGGGTTCTGAGGCTTTTTGTCACCTATAGGTAATGAAGAATTTTGCCTTCATTGGGGGTTGAAGGGTTTAGGAGGACTTTAAGGGTTAGAGGAAGGTTTAGGGTATATCTTGGGGTATTCTATGGCCATGAGTTAGTACAGGATTGCCAAGTCATTATCGAATACTTAGCCTTCCAAGGTGGCATTATCAGCTTTTGTTTCTATATCCCAATCAATGTCTTCATCGTAGCCTTCTATTATGGCCTTTTCAGGGTCACTATCCCACTCGATGCTTGCCATGAAGATTGAGATTTCCACTACTTCTGATTCATCATCCCAGATTGGTGCTTCTAGATGTATCATTTAGGCATCCACATCTGGCAACATTAGATGTGTTGTTTTAAAGTTCTCTATTGTAGCCAACGCCTGTATCCAATTATTTATGTCACTTTGTGTATCCCCTTCTATGGGTTTAAGTACATTGGTAGGTACAATTTTAGTGCTCGAGCCGATGTGAAGAACACTAAGCTATGGCATAAGAGGTTTGGTCATCTAAATCTTAGTTCTTTAAAGGAGATGCATAAAAGTGGAATGATTGCAAACCTACTAGAAATTACAGATCTGCCCGATGTATGTGAAGCTTGCATGATGGGCAAGTAGCATCAGCATCCCTTTCCTAAAGAGGCCAGTAGGGCAAAGGCTCCTCTAGAGCTCGTTCACACGAACCTCTGTGGAAAGATGGAGATGGAAGCTTTGGGTGGTTCCTACTACTTATGATGCTGATCGACGACTACAGTAGAAGGATATGGATATACTTCCTAAAGACTAAAGATGAGGCTTTTAGTAAGTTCAAAGAATGGCATGTAATGGTTGAGAAAGAAACAGGGAGGAAGGTGAAGAAGTTGAGATCAGACAGAGGTGGTGAGTTCACATCAAGTGAATTCAAAAGTTACTGCAAAAGTCACGGGATCAAGAGGTAGAAACCCCCACCACACAAAATGGAGTAGTAGAATGCAAGATGCGTGTCATCTGTGAAATGGACAGGAGTATGATGAAAGGGAAAGATTTGCCAAAGACTTTCTAGGCTAAAGCATGTAACACAATAGTTTACATTCTGAATCGTAGCTACACGAAGGCTGTGAATGGGATGACTCCATTGTAGGCCTTTTCTGGTAAGAAACCTTCAGTTGAACATTTTAGAGTTTTTGGATGTGACTGTTTTGTACATGTCCCTGATGCTAATAGGACCAAATGGGAACCGAAGAGCCGAAAGTGTGTTTTCTTGGGCTACAGTGAAGAGGCGAAGGGTTATCGTCTCTATAACCCTGTTACCAAGAAGGTAATAGTAAGTTGCAATGTGGTCTTCTCAAAACAACCGCATCAATTAGAGGAGGCTGCTTCCTTCCCAGACAACCACGACTTCCTAGCAAATGCTTTGTCTACGATATCTTCTCTTCATGGTTCCCTCTTATGACAAGGTCATCCACATAAAGGACCATGATCATACACATGCCTCCTTCTCTGAGGATATACAAATTTGCATCAAATGGGCTCCTCCTGAACCCGTTTTGTAGAAAGTAGGCATCAATCCAATGGTACCACACTCGTGGGGCCTGTTTCAGCCCATAAAGTGTCTTCTTCAGTTTACAGACTTTACCTTCTATCACAAAACCTGGTGGTTGTTCCATGTATACCTCGTCCTTGAGATCTCCATTCAGAAAGGTGGATTTTACATCCATCTAAAACACGGGCCAACTTCCCTAGGCTGCTAAAGCCAAAACACTATGAATTGTGGTTAGTCGAGCTATGGGAGCAAAAGTATCCTGATAATCAAAACCTGTACCTGTGCGAATCCTTTTGCCATGTACTTATCCAATGTGCCGTCGGACTTGTACTTGGTCTTGTACACCCACTTGGTGCCAATTATCTTGTGTTTTGGTGGTCGATCCACAAGGTCATAAGTGTTGTTCTTCATTATGGAGCCATACCCCGACTGCATAGCCTCCATCCACCTATCATCACCCTGTGCCTCTTCAAGACACTTGGGTTCATCAGCACAAATCACCTCTGTCATCAAAGCATAGTTGACCAAGTGTTCCTGTGCCCTTCTTTGCTCCTCTAATCTCTTGGACCGGCGGTGTTCGGATGGTTCCTCCTCAATGGCTAGAGGTTCTCTACCATCCAAAAGCTGCTTTACCCACTTCGGGAATGGCCATTGCCATTGTGGTTCCACAGGCTCTTCTTCCTCTTCTTTATCTTGAATCCTCCCAATCACCATTGGGGGAGTTCGGTCTATTGTTGGTGGTTGTACTGGATGGATTGATAGACCTTGGATTGATGCATTTTTGTTTAGGGATTGAAGTTTGGCAAGAGCGAAAACAGAGATCATCTCACAGCTGAAGTATGCTGGAGAGATACTGAAGGCATTTGGCATGGCTGAGTGCAAGATAGTTGGCACCCCTATGGAGGTTGATGTGAAGCTCTCAAATGAGGATTCATCACGACTGGTGCACAAAGTGAAGTACAGAAGGCTTGTGGGCAGTTTGATTTACTTGTGCAACACATGGCCAGACATCAACTTTGCAACTAGTGTACTAAGTAGGTTTTCCAATAAGCCCCGGTAGAACCATTGGAGGGCAGGGATGCGGGTGCTGAAATACATCAAAGGCACACTTGATTATGGCATCACCTATACCAAGGTCAACATCTTGACGAGATTCTGTGACTCGGATTGGGCAAGAGACATGGACAATAGGAGATTAGTGACAGGTTACTGTTTCTCACTTGGATCTGGAACTGTGTCATGGGTCAACAAGAAGCAACCTACAGTTGCTCTTTCTTCTACCAAGGCTGAGTACAAATCAGCATGTTTTGCTTCTTGTGAGGCAGTGTGGTTGAGGAGGATTTTAGGGGACATGGGTGCAGTGCAGAACAAGCCTACGTAGTTATCATGTGACAATTAGAGTTGCATGGCGATTGCAAAGAACCCTGTGTTCCACGCTTGCACGAAACACATTGAGATTCAATATCACTTTGTACGCGAGCTCATCATGTTTGGAGAGGTCGACTTGGTGTACTGTCTGACTACAGAGAATGCTGCGGACATCTTCACGAAGGCTCTTGGAAGAGACTTGCTGGAGAGGCATCTTCATCGACTTGGCATTGGGCCGAAAAAGTAAGTTCACTTGCAGGTGGACATTGAGGGGGGGTGTTAGATATCAATGCTCCAATGTCATGTAACTACGCGAGAACCAACTAACTCTACTTGTAAGCCCCCATATGAGGAGAAGGCATTTGAGAAGCTCGGTTATCCGGTAGGTCCTAGTTTGGATACTAGATGCGGGCCATGTGTGGCCTGATGGATGGACAGATTCAGATAGAGTTGGCACACTACCAACTAGGCTACATGCAAGACTGGGAAGGCATCCCATGATTGACTGCACTAAGGGTAGATGGAGCATTTCCTGAGGCAGCCCACTCTCGGGTTGCAGGGCCCCCGTTTGAAGCCCCAGATGATCCTGGATGGCTTTCGAATGGTGACCATAGGTCAATTGCTCTATTTTACGCCATGGTTCTATCATGTGGTTGGTGTCCTATTTAGGGACTAACGACCATTTTGGGCGGACTGGGTTGATCACCCAATTGGGTCTAACCGACTACGAGTGGTAGCTATATAAGAGCAAGCCTGTGAAGCCCATTATCATCACTGGCTATAGCAACCTTGATTCCTTAGCATCTAGCCTTCGTCCTCTACTGTTTCCAGCATGCCATCAAAGCTTCTCCCACAAGAGCGCATGGTTGGGAGGCATCGCCATCTATTGTATCAGTTTTACAGTAATCAAATTTTTGATTCTCCATACTATCTGCTTTTCTCTCTTGCATATGAGATCCTGTTATCTGTTGAGCACAGACGTTGTATTGTTTTCTTACAGTTTCTCTATTTTGGATCGTGATTTTATTAGTGCCCCAATCATGGAGTACCAATGCTTCCTGAAGCCATGGTCTTCTCAACTCGGGGGGGTCACTATGTATAAACTCTCTATATCATGTGTGTTCAAGGTTTATTTGTAAAATCCCTTATCCATAGATTTTTCATTAATAAAATGTACCCTTTTTTTAATACAAATCTGTAATTTTTTTCCAAAATCATTTTAACTAATCCCTTATGTAAGTTAAAATTTGTAAAATTTAAAAATTAAAAATATCCTTTTGTTGAACTCACGTGATAGGGTTACATAAGATGAGTGACCCCTCAGAGCTTCCCAACAATATTTGGTATGTTGTGGCTCCCTTGGGAAGATCCAAGATAGTAGACTAGAGAGTGAACCTGGCTCCAACAATTTTTCTTAACACAATGTCAACGATACCCAATGGCTTCATTTTAGTCTAGTCGGCTAGGCGGATGTTGACTATGGCCTTTTACATTGGAGCTAGGCCCCATTCTTCATATAGCTCTCTTGCTAGAATGTTTACTCCAGCTCTTTTGTCCACTATTATAGCGTATTGGCCAAAGGCTTTATGCTCCAGCAGGATGGTTACATTTTTTATGTCATCCCTAGCACGAAAATTTATTGAAATTACCTTTTCCTCTTCTTCAAGTGGGGGGAACTATTGTGAAGATTCGATCCATCCCTTGAAACTCTCCCACATTGTAGGGCAATTTCCTAGTAAGGTCTCAATTAGCATCGTGATGGAGCAGCTTATCAAGCTTGCTAGTGAAACGTGAATTACAATTCTAACAGATACAATAGCATCAAAAATTGAATATGCATGGAAAGTCATGAAAAGACAAGAATCTCCTCCATCGAGGTCAGACCAGAGTGGTGGAATTGTACTTGACCAAACCCAGAAAAGCACCTCAGTCCCCAAATTTTGAATGGGATCCTAAAGGGATTGAAGGTGCCTGTATGGCCGAAGAACCACTCCTTGGGAGTGCAACTCCTATTCAAAATCCATCATTAGTCTCACAAAGCAAAAAGCTTAGAAAGTTCAAACCCAATGTGAGAATGAAGAGTGAAATGGTGAATAGTATAACAAAAAAGAAGAACAAGGAAGTACATGTGAATTGGACCAAATATCTTCCAGTGGAGCTAGTAGCAAAGCAAACACCGCAAAGTGCCATGAAGGCCTAAGGAAGCTCCCAATTACTCACAAAAACAGAGAATATTGAGGATACCCCAGTTTATGAAGGACCAACCAAGACAAGCAAATTGAATCTTGCCTTGGATGGAGAAGAATAAATGCATGTATACATCGGCAAAAAACTCACTCTAGAAAAAGAAAAAGAAATAAAAGAATTGCTGATGGAATATATAGATTGTGTGGCTTGGTCCTACAAAGAAATGAAAGGGATTTCCCCTAAAGTTGTAGTACATACCATACTAATAAGGGAAGGATCCAAACCAAAGGTATGCGGATCTCATAGGACAAATCCCAAATATGGCATGCATGTCCATGAAGAACTTAAAAAAATTTTGGATGTTGGTTTCATTTATGAGATCGAGCACACCAATTGGGTGTCACCAATTGTGATTGTTCCTAAGAACAACAAGAAGCTCAAAATATGTGTGAATCTCAAGAACATCAATGCAGCAATAATCAGAGATCACTGTCCCCTACTACTGAAATAGTTTTAGAAAGGTAGCAGGATCTGAACTGTATAGCTTCTTGGATGGGTTCAGTGGGTACAACCAAGTACAAATTGCAACTCAAGATCAAGAAAAGACAACGTTTGCCACATAATGGGGCATTTTTGTATATAGATTCATGCCATTCGGCTTATGCAATGACCCATCTACTTTTCAAAGGGACATGTACACCGCGTTCAAGGAATTTCTCAACAAGTTCCTACAAGTTGACTTGTGCGTTCACTCAGGAAAAAAGGATCCCTTGAAATGCCTTGAAGAACTGCTAAAAAAATGCAGGGAGTATGGAATCTCTTTGAATCCTTTGAAATTCCAATTCCTGGTCACACATAGAGTAGTCTTGGGATACATAGTCTCTTGTCATGGGATTGCAATTTGACATGGCCAATATAAAGATCATCATGGAACTTTCTCCCCCACTAAATGACAAGGTAGTCCAAGTCTTCATGGGCCATGCCAGATGCTATAGAAGGTTCATACTGAGGTATGCTATGATTGCAAAACTAGAAAACTAATTCTAAAAGCTGCACCCTATTAACTCGTTGCAGGGCAACTATACAAGATGGGCAAGGACTAGGTTTTAAGGAGATGTGTGATGCCACATGAGATCATGCCAATCCTCATTGAAGCCCGTGAAGGCATTGCGAGTGGACATTTCCAAGGGGAAGCAACATCAAGAAAAGTCCCTCGTAGAATACTGGTGGCCAACACTTTGGGCAGATTCCTAAGAATATGTCAAAAGATGTGATGTATGCCAATAGACTACTAAACCACAACACAAGGACTTCAATTGCCTAACAACAATTGTTGCACAAAAACCATTTGAAAAATGGGGGATTGATTTTGTGGGTCCCATCCATCCAATAGCAAAGGAAACACAAGCATGTTACATCATTGTGGCCATTGATTACTTTACCAAATGGATGAAGCTAAAGCAGTCAGAAAGGCAGATGCCAGAATCACAACAAGGTGCTTGTTGTAAGAAAATAATACAACGTCTGTGCTCAACAGATAATAGGATCTCGTATGCAAGCAACCGTGCACTCCTGTGAAAGAAGCTTCAATGGCGTGCTAGAAACAGTAGAAGACGGAGGCTGGATGCTAAGGAATCAGGGTTGCTATAGCTAGTGATGAAATGGGCTTCACAGGCTTGCTCTTATATAGCCACCAGTCATAGTCGATTAGGCTCAATTGGCTGACCGACCCAGTCTGCCCAAAACAGTCGACTGGGGGTCGTCGGTCTCGTAGGCCAATGACCATAAGATAGAACCCTGACCTACGGTCGCCGCCTACGGTCGCCGTTCGGCCTAGAGCCATCCGAGATCATCTGAGGCTCCAAACGGGCCCTGCAACTCGAGAGTGGGCTGCCCTGGGAAATGCTCTGTCTACCCTCAGTGCGGTCATTCAAGGGATGCCTTCCCGCACTTGCATGTAGCCTAGTTGGTAGTGTGCCAACTCTATCTGAAGTCGTCCAACCATCAGGCCACACATGGCCCCCATCTAGTGTCCAAACCAGGACCTACCAGATAACCGAGCTACTCAAATGCCTTCTCCTCATATGGGGGGCTTACAAGTAGAGTTAGTTGGTTCCCACATAGTTACATGAGAGTGGAGCATTGATATCTAACACTCCCCCTCAATGTCCACCCGCAAGTGAACTTACTTTTTCAGCCCAATGCCAAGTCGATGAAGATGCCTCTCCAGCAAGTCTCTTCCAAGAGCCTTCATGAAGATGTCCGCAGCATTCTCTATAGTCGGACAGTACACCAAGTCAACCTCTCATCCATGATGAGCTCGCGTACAAAGTGATATTGAATCTCAATGTGTTTTGTGCAAGCATGGAACACCGGGTTCTTTGCAATCGCCATGCAACTCTGATTGTCACATGATAACTGTGTAGGCTTGTTCTCCACTGCACCCATGTCCCCCAAAATCCTCCTCAACCACACTGCCTCGCAAGAAGCAAAGCATGCAGATTTGTACTCGGCCTCGGTAGAAGAAAGAGCAACTATGGGTTGCTTCTTGCTGACCCATGACACAACTCCAGATCCAAGTGAGAAACAGTACCTTGTCACTGATCTCCTGCTATCCGTGTCTCTTGCCCAATCTGAGTCACAGAATCCGGTCAAGATGTTGCCCTTGGTATAGGTGATGCCATAATCAAGTGTGCCTTTGATGTATTTTAGCACCCGCATCCCTACCCTCCAATGGTTCTCCCAGGGCTTATTGGAAAACCTGCTTAGTACACCAGTTGCAAAACTGATGTCCGACTGTGTGTTGCATAGGTAAATCAAGTTGCCCACAAGCCTTCTGTACTTCGCTTTGTCCACCAATGGTGATGAATTCTCATTTGAGAGCTTCGCATCAACCTCCATAGGGGTACCAACTGTCTTGCACTCAGCCATGCCAAATGCCTTCAGTATCTCTCCAGCATACTTCAGCTATGAAATGAAGATCTGTTTCGACTCCTACCAAACTTCAATCCTTAAACAGAAATGCATCAGTCTGAGGTCTGTCATTTCAAACTCTCTTCCTAGCAAATGCTTCGTCTGCAAGATCTTCTCTTCATGGTTTCCTGTTATGACAAGGTCATCCACATAAAGGACCACGATCATACACCTGCCTCCTCTCTAAAGATATACAAATTTGCATCAGATGGGCTCCCCCTGAACCTGTTTTGCCAAAAGTAGGCATCAATTTGCTGGTATCACACTTGTGGGGCCTGTTTCAGCCCGTAAAGTGCCTTCTTCAATTTGCAGACTTTATCTTCTGAACCGGGGATCTCAAAACCTGGTGGTTGTTCCACGTATACCTCCTCCTTAAGATCTCCATTCAAAAAGGTGGATTTCACATCCATCTGAAACACGGGCCAACTTCCCTGGGCAGCTAAAGCCAAAACGTTGTGAATTGTGGTTAGTCGAGCTGTGGGAGCAAAAGTATCTTGATAATCAAAACCATGTACCTGTGCAAATCCTTTTGCCACGAGCTGAGCCTTGTACTTATCCAACATGCCGTCGGACTTGTACTTGGTCTTGTACACCCACTTGGTTCCGATTATCTTATGTTTTGGTGGTCGATCCATAAGGTCCCAAGTGTTGTTCTTCATTATAGAGCCATACTCCGACTGCATAGCCTCCATCCACTTATCATCACCCTGTGCCTCTTCAAGACACTTGGGTTCATCAGCACGGATCACTTTTGTCATCAAAGCATAGTTAACCAAGTGTTCCTGCGCCCTTCTCTGCTCCTCTAATCTCTTGGACCGGCGGTGTTCGGATGGTTCCTCCTGAATGGCTGGAGGTTCTCTACCATCCAAAAGCTGCTTTACCCACTTCGGGAACGGCCATTGCCATTGTGGTTTTGTAGGCTCTTCTTCATCTTCTTTGTGTTGAATCCTCTCAATCACCATTGTGGGAGTTCGGTTTGCTACTGGTGGCGGTACTTTATGGATATCCTGGTCCTGGTTGTCTGGGAAGGAAGCATCCTTCTCCAATTGATGCGGTTGATCTGAGAAGACCACATCGCGACTTACAATTACCTTCTTGGTAACAGGGTTATAGAGACGGTAACCCTTCGCCTCTTCATTGTAGCCCAAGAAAATACACTTTCGGCTCTTTGGTTCCCATTTGGTCCTGGTAGCATTAGGGACATGCACAAAACAGTCACATCCAAAAACTTTGAAATATGCAGCTGAAGGTTTCTTACCAGAAAAGTCTTGCAGTGGAGTCATCCCATTCACAGCCTTCGTGTAGCTACAATTTAGGATGTAAACTACAGTGTTACATGCTTCAGCCCCGAAAGTCTTTGGTAAATCTTTCCCTTTCATCATACTCCGGCCCATTTCACAGATGATGCGCATCTTGCGTTTTGCTACTCCATTTTGCTGTGATGTATGTAGCGGGGGTTTCTACCTCTTGATTCCGTGACTTTTGCAGTAACTTTCGAATTTAGTTGATGTGAACTCTTCACCTCTGTCTAATCTCAACTTCTTCACCTTCCTCCCCGTTTCTTTCTCGACCATTACATGCCATTCCTTGAACCTACTAAAAGCCTCGTCTTTAGTCTTTAGGAAGTATATCCATATCCTTCTACTGTAGTCATCGATCAGCGTCATGAAGTAGTAGGAACCACCCAAAGCTTCTATCTCCATCTTTTTGTAGAGGTCTGTGTGAACGAGCTCTAGGGGAGCCTTTGCCCTGCTCGCCTCTTTAGGAAAGGGATGCCGATGCTGCTTGCCCATCATGCAAGCTTCATATATGTCGGGTAGATTTGAAATTTATGGTAGGTCTGCAATCATTCCACTTTTATGCATCTCCTTCAAAGAACTAAGGTTTAGATGACCAAACCTCTCATGCCACAGCTTAGTGTTCTTCACATCCACTTGAGCACTGAAAGCTGAGAGTTCGTAAATGTTGTTGGGCTGTGTACCTTTACCAATGACCTTCCCTTGAAGATCCAGAACTTTGAGCTCCCGATCCATCATCGCGAAAATGGACAACAAGTTCCTCTTGATATCTGGCACATAAAGAACATCGGACAACTGTTTTACAACTCCATCTGACTTGAGAGCAATCGTACCTTTTCCTTTTGTTGGACATTTTGCATCATTGCCGACTGCTACTAAGACGTCATTCCCTATCGGCTGTAGAGAGGTATACCAATCCTTCCGACTGGTCATGTGGCGCAATGCACCACTATCAATGATCCACAATTCATTTGTAGGTACATGAATTGACTCTATGCAAATCTCCTCAATTGCGACGAATAGTTCTATTGGTACTACCTGCGTGCTATTGTTGGACTCTTTCTTTACTCCGTTCTTCTCATCTGCAATCTTCTTTCGGCACTCATTCTGCTTGTGCCCTACCTTGTTGCAATAGAAGCACTTGATCTTCTTCTTTCTCTTTTTATCATCAAAAGAAGATGGGTTACTAGAGTCCTTACCCTTACCTTTCTTTGATTCAGTCCAGAAAGCTGAATCTTCTCCAATCCTCGTCTTTTGATGCATCTCCTCCTCCAGAAGCATCGCACTAAAATCCTCAAAGTTGAGGGGTGGATTTTTGTTTTGCGTATTTAGCGCCATAACAAGACCGTCGTATTGTGGTGGGAGAATCCGTACACCTTCGTGCTAGATTCTCGCTGGTGATGGTGATGCCAATCGTAGTCATCTGATCGCGCAGATTCTTCACCGTGGTGATGAACTTCTCTACCGCTTTAGACTCAGACAACTTCTCGTTTGTGAGTTGAGTCTCCAGATTCTGAATCCACGTCTAATTCATGGTCTCGTACTGATTTTTCAAGACCGTTCATGCCTCCTCTGCTGTGGTGACATGTTGAATTAACGCCATGATGGAATCACTAACATTGTAGATAATAGAACACAGCTCATCTGCATTTCTTCTTGTCCATGCGAGAATCTCATCCGCAGTTGGTACTATCTATTGTCCTGCATTAGCTAGATCCGGTCTCGCAACCGGCCTCACGTCCACCCCAGTAGCAGTGTCCTAAAGCTCGTATGCACTTAGGATGGTCTTCATCTTGAACTTCCAGAGTGGATAGTTAGAGCCATCCAACTTTCTGCTTTTGCTGAACGGTGGGATTCGCAGTCTTGCGGGCAGCGCCATCTCTCAAAATCTGCTCGCAAACAGAAAACACATTACCAAATCTTCTTGCTAGAGTCCAGGCTCTGATACCATGTAAGAAAATAATACAACGTCTATGCTCAACAAATAACAGGATCTCGTACGCAAGAGAGAAAACAAGATAGTATGGAGAATCAAAATTTTGATTACTGTAGAACTGATACAATAGATGGCACTGCCTCCCAACCGTGCACTCCTGTGAAAGAAGCTTCGATGGTGTGCTGGAAACAGTAGAAGACAGAGGCTGGATGCTAAGGAATCAGGGTTGCTGTAGCCAGTGATGAAATGGGCTTCACGGGCTTGCTCTTATATAGCCACCAATCGTAGTCGGTTAGGCTCAATTGGGTGACCGACCCAGTCCGCCCAAAACGGCGGTCGATTGGGGGTCGATCCCAAGATAGGCCACCGACCATACGATAGAACCGGTGAGTAACTAACCTATGGTTTTCGTTCGTGGCCCAGAGCCATCCAGGATCATTTGAGGCTCCAAACGAGCCCCGCAACCTGAGAGTGGGCTGCCTCGAGAAATGCTCCATCTACCCTTAGTGTGGTCAGTCAGGGGATGCCTTCCCACACTTGCATGTAGGCTAGTTGGTAGTGTGCCAACTCTATGTGAAGCCGTCCAGCCATCAGGCCACACATGGCCCCCATCTGGTGTCCAAACCAAGACCTACCGGATAACCGAGCTACTGAAATGCCTTCTCCTCATATGGGGGGCTTACAAGTAGAGTTCGTTGGTTCCCGCATCATTACACGAGAGTGGAGCATTGATATCTAACACTTGTATGAGAATATGATCGCCAGATTTGGATGTCCCATTGAAATTGTGTCAGATAGAGGCACCATTTTGTCAATAAGGTCATCTAAGAACTCTTATCTAGCTTTATGGTGACTCGAGGGATGCACTACTAAAAAACCCTAGGTATCACGTGCATTCAAGGGGTATTTTAAAAACCCCTCAACTAAAATGTTTTCTCTAATAAAACCACCCTTCTTTAGCTATGAGCTAAGAGATTTTTCCCTAAATTTGAATTAAAAAACCTTTCTTTTATTGTAATCCTATAAATTTTTTCCCAAAAGCGGAATTAAAATACCCCTCCTTTTGAATGCACATGGTACACTAAATTTTTTGGAGGTGAAGCCCCCGAGTATGGTGATGCATGAAGAGCACACCTTACTACCCCAAGGGAATGGTAATCCATAAAGAGCACACCTTACTACCCCCAAGGGAATGGATAAGCCAAATCCACCAATAAAATATTATGCATTGTCCTCACCAAGGTAGTGGAACCAAAGCGTTTTGATTGTGCAAAGGAACTATATGCAGCTTTATGGGCATACCAAACCACACTCAAGGTCAGTACAGGAAATACATCTTTTCAATTGGTGTACGGCCTTGAAGCTGTGGTTCCACTAAAATTTTAATACCTAGTCTATGCATAGTAGTATAAGAACATATGGGAGATCATGAATCACTGAAAGAAATACTCTACTAATTAGAGAAGCATATAGAGACTAGATTAGTTGCCTACTACCATGCCATGACAATAGAAAAACAAAGAAGAAAGGCATGGTTTGATAGAAATCTCAAAGATAAAGACATCAAAGAAGGTGACCTAGTTTTTTTTTTACAATACCAAAGTCCATAAGGGCAAGCTCACATTTCTAGGTCAAGGACCTTATAGAGTCGAAAAAATGAACCCTGTCAGAGCTGTGCTGCTAGAAACACTGGATGGAGTCCAGTTCACAACAACAATAAATGTGAAGCGCTACTATCACAACATGCAAGCCATCCCTAACAATAATGAAGATTTGGGGGCCCTAAGTCTT
Organism: Dipteris shenzhenensis; assembly: GCF_047967505.1. NCBI lineage: Eukaryota > Viridiplantae > Streptophyta > Polypodiopsida > Gleicheniales > Dipteridaceae > Dipteris > Dipteris shenzhenensis. Next base: position 8,912,310 of record NC_141623.1, read on the forward strand.
CCATAGTTAGGACTAGATTCTATCGGGAGCACTCACTAGCATATGTACGACTTCACACATATAGGTAGTTTAAATTGATTTCAACCTAGGGCTTAGAGGTGATGGCTGAGTCCTAGCTGCCCTATGATTCCCTTAGAAAATGAAGTATATAGGAGGAATGCCCGCTTCACTAGTCATGCATAGCTCAACCACATATTTCTAGCACCACGAATAAATTGCACAAATAAAAGCCCCAATAGATACATGCTTTGATCCACACACATGGCACCCCTGGGGCGCCAACTCCGTTTAGTAAGAAAACCTATCAAAATATTGAGTATGAGATGAATTTAACAATATGCCATGAGTAGAAATTATTCAAATTAACATGGTTGTGTTCTACACTGAAAGAGCTTCAAATATGTATTTAATACACCTTTAAATTTGGGTAACACATGAAAAATTTACATTGATTTGAACGGAGATGGGTTTTCATATTTTAGTGTATTTTTTATTTTACCCCCCCTCATCCAAAAGAACCCCCCCCTTGGGCCTCTCATATTATGAAAAATATATACAAATATTAAAATCTTGCATATTTTTCAAGGTATATACCTTATATTTTGTTGGAGGGGGGACATGAAATTTTCATGTTTTTCCCTTGCATATTTGAAATTTTTAAAGGAAATCCATGCATATTATATATGGACCTTGTCCCCCCATACCCTTGATTTTCGACGTGGGTAATAACATATTACATATTGAGTTGGCGCCCCAGGACAGCACCTTGATCACAAAAAGAGTAAAATGCATTAGCCACTCACAAAAGAAACACTCACTCTTAGCACATGGCACTATCAAATTGGGACCTAATTCATTTGTGAAATGCTAGGGTGAGGAGAGTCCAATAAGATGGGAAAAATGCCTATAATGCCATCGACAAAGCAGTGCCATGCCAAATGGCCCAAACCTCAACCTCAACAACCCTCCTCAAATTGCCAACCTGAAAAAGGACAAGATCCAGGACAAGATCTAGAATCACCAACCTAGAGGTCAACACAAAAAAAACCATGGCTAGTGGTTCTGGATAGTGATACTGATGAGCAAATAAATGCAACATGCCAAGAAGATATGCCATAGAACCTAAGGACCCTAGAGTCAAGAGAAATGGAGCCAGACAATTTCCTATGCAAGATGCAATTGCAGAACACCTTGATGACCAAACCAGCAAAGAGCTAGCAACATATGTAACAATACAGCTTGTATGGCCACAAGTCTCAACGTTCGCCGTCACCCGATGCATACAACTTCTTGCAAGTCAAAGGGTCTACGGAGTCTTTTTGAGAAGCTAAAATCCTTCTTACCAACACCTGCTATGACAAAATACATTTCTCAATTCATAACATCATATAAAAGCAGAGAGTTAGAGAAAGATAAGTATGGCATAATAACGTATAAAGAACATCCCTAAATAGTGATGATTTTAAGTTTGTCAATTTACTTTATTTCAATCCAAGCCGTTGTGATGTGAACTTGGATTTAGGAATCTGAAATTGGGTGACGGATTGAAATTTCTGTCCAAAATAGAGTAAGTTCAAATACATTGCTCTATATCTCATAATGGTCTGAGAATTAGTATGACTCTCAATAACATTTCACCCAAACCTCATACCAAATCTTGACCCATAAATTGGTCTATACATGCATTTTTATTTTACAAATCCCCGTCAAGCACACTACAACATGTGAGGGTCACCAACATTGGTTTTTGATTACCATGTTTAGCATCGATAGTTAGAAGAAGACAAAACTTTGTAGGAATATATTAGATGATGGCATAAAGATTATGGATAGGATCTATTGCATTTGGAGTAGTGTAGCATATTGTTTTAGGCTAGATAACCTTTTCTTTACCACATTGCAATGAGAAATGTTTTTGTTAGGGTAAGGTTAAATCCCTGGCTCTATATTTTGTAATGACTGCGACTTGGTATGATTCTCATTAATAGTATACCAAAGAACTGTATCAAATCTTGTCCCATAAATAGGTTTATACATGGCCTTTTAGTTTAAAAACCTTGTCGCACACACTAGAACATGTGTGGGTCACCGACGTTGGTTTTCAATAAACCATGTTGGACATCAATGGTGGTTGAAAGAAAAGGATACTTGGTACGAGTATCATATATGATGGTACAAATATTTTGGCTAGGTTTTTATTTCATTTCAAGTAGGGTAGCATATTGGTTTATGGTAGACAAACCTTTTTTTGTCATACTATAGATTGAAATATTTTTTATAGAGTAAGTTCAAATCCATTGCACTATATCTCATAATGGACCAAGAATTGGCATGACTCTCAATAACACTTTACCCAAGCCCCATAAGAAATCTTTACCCATAAATATGTCTATACATGCCTCTTTATTTTACAAATCCCTGACGTGAACACTACAACTCGTGAGGGTTACCAATGTTGGTTTTTCATAACCAGTTTTGGCATTGATGGTCAGAAGAAGACAAAGATTTGTAGGAATCTAATACATGATGGCATAAATATTATGGCTAGGCTTTATTGCATTTCGAGTAGCATAGCATATTGTTTTAGGGTAGAGAACCCTTTCTTTAGCTGCAACAAGAAATATTTATGCTAGGGCAAGGTCAAATCCATGGCTCCATATTTTATAATTGACCGAGACTTGGTGTGCTTATCATTCATATGATACCAAAGAATTTTATTAAATATTGTCCCATAAATAGTTCTATACATGGCATTCTATTTTTAAGAACCTTAGCACACACATAGAACATGTGTTGGTCATAACCATGTTGGATACTGATCATCAAAACAAGATGCAACTTGGTAGTGTTATGGATAAAATTGTCTAAGGAAAAAGGCATTAATATGTGTGTGTGTTTGTATATGTGGCAATAGTATAATAAAATATGGTGTGCATAGGGCCCAGGGTTGAGGTGGCAGGGCATGACCATGTGCCACCCTTCCACGTAAGAGGACCCATAAGGTGTGTTGTACATAATCAATTAAACATTCTACTAAAGCATTCTCAGTGAGCCTTTCTTTGATAGTAAGGTAGAGGCTAGGCACTACATACTCCATTGTCATCACTACCTCAACACCAAAGGCTCGGCTATAGGGGGTGCAATTTGTGGCCACCTTGTAGGATGTCCTATACCTGTCCTGTAGGCCCATAAGGCTACAATGAGCTTATACTCCCAGTTGGTATGACCGGCCTCTATTGTTCAAGTTATGATCTTACAACAAGTTTTATTTAGGCTCTCAGTTAGGCCATTCGCCCTAGGATAGTATGATGTTGACTTCCTATGTATGATCATGAATTCACTTGTCAGGATTGCTATAGTTTCATTGAGGAAATGAGTTCCTTGATAGCAATCAATTTGTAACATCGATTATGAAGGCAATTTGCAATGTACATGTAGAAAAAGGTCACCTACCACCGAGTTTGAGAATACAAGCTCATAATTGCTGGCAAGAAAATAAGAATGTACTCATATTTGCATTCTGGTCAATGCTAGTGCTCATCGAATCTTCAATGAGGACGAATGTGGATTTTTGTATGTTGGGCATACACATGAGGATATCAATCAGGTCTTTAGCATAGTCTCAAGAGAGCTTGAATGCAAGGATGTGGAGATAATAGATGACTTGGTAAGAAGATGTGGGAGGCAAGTTGGTGGTCATAAGGAAAGTACGATATGTGAGAAAGTACAGTATGTGAGAGGCTCAAAAGAATGTATGAATGGAAGAGCTTCATTCTACCTTTTGTACAAACGTGTGGTGACACATTGACGGGTCATACCAATCCACAATACTTTCATTTTTTTTAAAGGATGAAAAACCAGTAATGCAATGGCAATAGTATTTTCATAATACAAAATGGGAACCTGAAGAACCTTACAGTCTCTTAGCTTCAATTCCCAGCAAGGAAATATATCCAACATGGGTTCCCTTACAAGAATTCAATGAGAGGTCTAACTGTAAAATAGAAGGATTAAAAGAATTTATTACATACAAAGAGGAAATCCTTCGGAGATATCCTGATTCAAAACCTATTTGTAGAGAACACACACTACCACTATAATTAACAAGACACGCAAATTAATAAAGGACCTTGAGAGAATGCGAGGCTCAAAGGATGTTGAGGAAGAATGCAATTTATTTTGGCCAAATGTTCATAACGATTTGCTTTGTATCAGTACTCCCACATTCATATTGTGGACCAAAGAAGATAGAGTTCATGCCACAAGTAGATATAGAGGTCGATTGTTTTGTTGTGGTTCAGCCATTGGATGATGAGTATGAGAATGTGAAGTTTTGGGTTGCAAAAAGTAGTTGACATGCAAAGACATGATCAAGGGAGAGCTAAACATTTACGACGGTATGGTATGAGCCAAAGGGCCGGAAGGAGAATATGGATAACAACACATTGTATACTAATTGTATAACGAAGGATTGGGTCCCCAATGATGAACTAGTCTAACAAGTTTTGATGGATACAATCATAGTGTCTTGGCATTCAAAGGCAAAGATATGAAAGAAGTGCATGGGATATGAGGTAGAAGCAAAAATAAAAATACTGCATCAAAGTATTTTGCTTATACATGAATTTTTAAGGATGCTCTCCATGGGGGAAGTAGAAGGAGACAACACAAATGAAGAATGTCCATGATAAAAGCTTTGTATTGAAGTCCATTTAAGGATTCAATTTGGGTACTAGGCAAGAAGACAATCAATTATAATTGTATATTAGACTAGGTGTAGTATTGAGTCATCACCTCCTATGCCAAATCAGAGTCTATGCAGATGTCACCCAGGGGGCAAGTCTTGGCAAGACAAGGGGGGAGTATGGGGGAGGGGGCACTAGGGAGGAGAGGGGAAGGGGTGGGTGGGAGGAACGGGAGGGAATGCATCTATTGCACAAATCAAGAAAATTTGATGATTTGTGGACAAGTTGGGTGCACCCCCAACCTGTTGCACATGCAACAAGTTGGGGGTACACACAACCAATTGCACATTCAACAGATTGGAGGTGAATACAAACTGTTGCACAAATCGTTAAATTTTCTTGATTTATGCAACATGTTATATACCCGCAACCTATTGCACATGCAATAGGTTGGGGGTACACTCAACCTATTGCACATGCAATAGGTTGGGGGTGCACACAAACTATTGCACAAATCATCAAATTTTCTTAATTTGTGCATCAGGTTATATGTACCCCCAACCTGTTGCACATGCAATAGGTTGGGGGTGTACACAACCTGTTGCATATATCATCAAAGTTTCTTGATTTGTGCAACAGCTTCTTTGTACCCCAACTCATTGCACATGCAATAGGTTGGGGGTATATCAAGCTGTTACACATGCAACAACATCAGCACACAACCTATTGCACAAAAGCATCAAATTTTCTTGATTTGTGCAAGAGGTTGTGTGCATCTCCTACTTGTTGCACATGCAATAGTTTGGGGGTATACTCAACCTGTTGCACATGCAACAAGCAAATCATCAAATTTTCTTAATTAGTGAAATAGGTTAGATGCACCCCCAACCTATTACACATGAAACAGGTTGGGGGTACACTCAACTTGTTGCACATGCAACAGGATGGGGGTGCATAGAACATGTTGCACAGATCAATATATTTTATAAATTATTGATTATAATTTAGGATTTAGCTACAATTTAGGATCTATGGTCTAGGGTTTAAGGTTTAGAGCCCAAGGCCTACGGTCTAGGGTCTAAGATCTAAGATCTACATTTAAGGGTCTAGGATGTAAGGGCAAGCCTCCAAGGTCATGAATCCAGGGTTTAAAGTTTAGGGTTTGGGATTAGGGCTTATAGGTTAGTGTATAAGGTTAAAATTTTATAGTCTAGAATGTAGGGTCTAGTGTCTAACATTTAGGTTCTAAGGTCTAGTGTTTAGGGTTTAGGGTCTAGGGTTTAGGGTTTAGGGTTTTGAGTTTTGAGTTTAGGGTTTAGGGTTTAAGGTTTAGGGCTTATTGGTTACTATATAAAGTTAAGAGTTTAGAGCCTAAAATCTAGGGTTTAGGGTTTAGGGTCTAAGGTCTAGGATTTAGGGTTTAGGGCCTAGGGTCTACCATTTAGGGTTTAGGGTTTAGGGCCTAGGATCTCGGCTTTAGGGTTCAAGGCTTAGGGGTTATAGGTTAATGTATAAGGTTAAGACCAAATGGTTGAACTTGGTCTTCATTGTTGTATGCACAAGTTTGGAATACAAGCTCCCTCTTCTCTTCAAGAATGCCTTTGGGTGTTCTCTTGTTTCCTTTGTAGTGCCTTTGTGTTTGCCACTACATCCCCCTTCACTCTCCTCTTCCCTTCTCCTTCTCCCTCCCTTCTCCCTTCTCTTCTCCCCTCTCCCCCTTCCCTCTTTCTCTCGTGAAAACACACTGCACCAATCTGGAAGCCGCTTGTGTGACACAAGTGGATGGCTCGTGCTTGCATTTCTCTCACAAGGAAGTAGCTTGGAGTGGAGGCTCCATCAGCATTCCTTCAAGATCCCCATGACACATGAGTCACCGTTGAGACTACATATTTTTGGCACCATTGTTGGGGAGTTCAAGGTATGCTTTTGCATTTGCACTTGCTTTCTTTCATAATCTACCCATTGCACATGGCTTCAAGCTTAACTTGGAGCTTGTTAGTGGAGTTTTAGGAGAGGTATGAGGAGGAAAGTGCGAGTTGGACGGAAAAGAGACAGAAAACTATCGTTTTATGTTGAAGAGCATTTTTGAGCTTAGGAAGCTTGTTTTGAGGTTTGTTAGTGTTTTGAAATGATAGGAAGGTGGTTTCTCATAATGTTAAGGTATGTATGTAGTCAAATCTCACCAAAAAAACCCAAGAATGAAGAATCAAGCTAAAAATCAAAGTTGTTTTGTGTGTTGACACCCCTCAAGGAATCTCTCATTTTTGCACTCAAATGTTGTTTTTCTTTCATGTTTTTTGCATTGAGTAGGTAGACTAGGTAGTATAGCATCCCCCTAGCACAAAAACCTTGAACAGAAACTCCAAATGTGTTAAAAATCATCCAAAATCAGTCGGTGACAACACAATCCTATCCTTAAGCTATCGCCACACCCGTCGCCATATTCGTATCCTGCCGACTGATGTGTTAAGCGCATCCCGATGCCCATTTCCATCGTCTTATCCCCATGCCCGTGGCCATTACATTATCCCACCGACCTCGTTATCCCTCTACCCGTAGTCTTAGCTCATTCCTATAATCGTGGGGATACCACATGCATCCCATCCTATCAACATGTAGCACTACCCATCCCATCGACCAGTGCATTAAGCTATCCCCACACCGGTCACCATACTCATATCCCATCGATCGGCACATTAAGCTATCCCCTTGACCGTTGACATAGCCCTATCACTACGCTTGTCTTGGGATACCTCTAGGTAGTCCAAAAAAATACAGAATTAAAGTTTCAGCCTAAGTGTGCCCTGTTAGAAGTCTTATACATGCACTTTAGATCTATAAGAATTTTGTCCAAGGTCTTACACAGTGCTTCAAGATATGTTCAGCCCACCTTTCACCCCAGTTGTGGATTGGTCCGAATCAAAAGCTCTATTCCTAGCTCCCATTCCATAATAGGACCCCAACATGAGGATCCATCTAGCTCTGACGAGACGAAGAGCTTGGATGAGGAGATGCAAGACCCCATGGGTCTATGGGCTTCCGAAGCCCCCTTCACTAGTGTGGCTTCTCCCAACTCTTGTACTCCTTCTGTAGCATCTAGGCTAAGAGGTACATTCACCAACATGTTTGGAGGTTTAGGCCAAACAAATTCGGCAAACATGGAGAACCCCTTCGCTAGCATGTCTGAGGGAAGGGAAGGCCAATAATAACCAGCTCTTAAACCTCAGTCAGGGACTAAAACCACCTTTGTGGATCGAGGGCCCATAGCTTTTGCAAGGCACCCTCAGTGGGAATGCATGCAGGATGAAGATCCATGGATGAGGGACTTCCCAAGACAAGACCCTAGTCAGGGAGATGTGAGAGGCTCCCAAGGAGGGGAATCTTATGAATCCCCAACCTTCTCGGTACCACCAAACTTCGACAGCTATGTGGCCCCACAAGCTCCACACTTTTGCCCAATGTAAGAAACCTCCATGCCAATTACCCATGACCCACCCCCTCCAGGAGTCTGACCGTTTCCACCTGCATCTGTTGCTCCAATGAATGTAGGCCTTGGCGTGTCCACCCCTATGCCGGTACCAACAACTCAATAGATTCCACCACCAAGGCTAGGCTTAAGGCCACCCCTACATCCCGTTAGGCCCACTATGGCATTGCCTCCACTAGATGCTAGACCCTGTTTGAACCTTGGTCAGTGCTGCATGCCGTAATGGCAGTCGAGCTTCCCAACATTGAACCTCCAAAGTTGAATAACATCAGAAGATCCTGCAAGAAAGCTGAAGGAGGAAATCGCCAAAAAGCCAAGGCCAAACATTTCAATGAACCTTTTCACTACGGAATCTTACACAACCATTTGGACAACATCCTTGAAGTTGTTCCACCACTGTGAGAGGAAGAGGATGAAAAAGAGTTTGATGAATTTTGGTACGCATCTCTTCTCGAGCCAAAATTTTCTCAGATCTGGATGCACATCCTGGCCAACATTGATGTTCCAGAGAGAATAGAGTTCCAAATTACAACCCTCAAGCTCGAGAAAATGACCTTGGGTTCCCCTTTGGATGTTTAACATGCTCAAACCCCGCAAGGTGAGCAAAGCGACAATAAGAGTCAAATCAAACCTCCACTGGCTAGCATACATTGGCACCACTACCCCCCACCATGAGTTCTCTTCCAATTGGATGGATGCACATCCTGGCCAACATTGATGTTCCAGAGAGAATAGGGTTCCAAATTACAACCTCGAGCTTGAGAAAATGACCCTAGTGGTTCCCCTTAGCCTTGTTTAACATGCTCAAACCCCGCGAGGTGAGCAAAGGGACACTAAGGGTAAAATTAGACCTCCGCTGGTTAGCATACATTGGCACTACTACCGCCCACCATGAGTTCTCTTCCAATTAGGAAGCTAGGGTGAGTAAGGTAACCTCCCCGATTGGATCTATAAGTGCCATGAAAGAGCCCCCTTCATGTTCAAAACTCCCATTGTCCAAAAGCTCGGCTAAGGCCAAGAGGACCACTCCTCCTGAAGGAATAGAAGAGGAAGGTGAAGAGAAGGAAGACCTATGATAGGTACCAGCCCACTACAAGGCCTACATGATCAAGGATTGCAAGATCTTATACCAAAAGGCCGAGAGATCTTAGGAATATGGGTGCTCCCAAGGATATGATGGTTCAGCCCCAGTCAAGGAGGTAAACCTAGCTCCGGAAGGGCAGGACCCCCAACTTGTATTCATTGTCGATTATCTCTCCCCCAATGAGGAGAATGCTCTAATAGCTCTCCTATGAGAATACAAGGACTGTATGGCCTAGAAATACATTGATATGAAAGGGGTGCCTACTGAAGTTGTGCAGGACATGATACCCATTCTTGACAGATGCCAGGCCAATACGTCAATGTTCATACCCTATGAATCCCAAATATGCACTCATAATGAGGGAGGAAATCCAAAAACTCATAGATGCGGGATTCATCTATGAGATCGAGCATATCGACTAGGTGTCACCCATCGTGATAGTCCTGAAGAAGAACGAAAAGATTCAAGTTTGCATGGACATGAGAAAAGTTAACGCCACCTTCAGGCACGACCACTACCCCTTGCCATTCATGAAACATGTCCTAGAAAGGGTAGCTAGAAAGGAAGTCTATAGCTTCCTAGATGGATTCTCTAGATACAACCAAGTGTCCATCAGTCCTCCACAGGATCAACCCAAAATAGCCTTTGCAACCGAGTGGGGTGTGTATGCGGCTAGAGTAATGATATTTGGTTGACCAATGTGCCCGCTACCTTCCAATGAATGATTATCACTATCTTCAAGGAGTACTTGAGGGAGTTTTGGAAGTCTTCTTGGATGACATATGCGTAAGCTTGACATGGGATGATCACCTGAAATACCTAAGACTTGTCCTAGAAAAGTGCCAGTTGTACTCTGTACCCTTGAACCCTATTAAGTGCCAATTCTGGGTTAAGCATGGCATAATTCTTGCAGCCACATAATGTCTCAAAATGGTATCTCCATGGACCACAACAAAATCAAACTCATCTTGGAACTACCACCCCCCACTAATGCCAAGGGAGTACTACAACTTACTGGCCATACGAGCTACTATAGGAGGTTCATCTTGTTCTATGTGATCATTATATAAACTGTTAGTATTCTTTGAGTGGATCAAGGAATGCTAGAAATCCTTTGAAACCCTCAAACTAGCCTTGGCCAACAGACCGATGGTGAGAGCACCGGACTAAAATCTAATATTCCATGTCCATATAGATGCCTCCGATTTTGCTATCAAGTGTGTGTTAGCCCAACTTGGGGAGCATAACTTGGACTACCCGATGTACTTTGTGCATCAAAAACTGAATGATTACACAACAAGAGAGAGGGAGGGTCTAGCCATGGTTTATGTAGTCGGGAAGTTTAGGCTTTACTTGTTGGCCAACAAGTCCATCGTTCCTTGTGGACCACCAAGCACTGCTATACTTGGTCAACAAGCCATGCATGATGGGACGCATCACCAAGTGGATGCTAATCCTCTTAAAGTTTGACTTCACAGTCGCATTGTGCATAAAGGGAGGACCCATTTCCTAGCCAACCACCTCTCAAGAATCCCAAATGGCGAAGTTCCAACGAGAGTCAAAGATGACCTCCCTGATGCTTCCCTCTTCCTCATCGAAATAGGCTGCCACCGAGGTTGGTCACTACTTGGCCAATGACCTACCCTTGGGGGCCAAGATCTCAAGAAAGACAGAGCCCACAAACTCATTAAGGACATAACACCATATCAGCTAATTGTAGGCCAACTATACTACATGGGCAAGGATGGCATCATGTGTAGATGCGTGTACGAGCAAAATACATTGAGGTGCTCAAAGAAGCCCAAATCGCAGGAGGGATTTTTTCCACTGATGTTATAGCACGTAAGGTGCTCGAGGATGGCCTTTGGTGCCTGACTCTCTTCAAAGACACAGCCAAATTTATCAAGCAATGTGACCCCTACCAGCATGTGCAAATCCCACATAAGGTGGACATGATTCTCTTAATCCAAAGATGAACCGATCAGCCATTTGAGAAGTGGGGCATAGATTTTATTGGACCTGTAAGCCTAGCATCTAAAGGAACTAGGGCTAGATATTGTGAAGATAGTGGGACAGAAGGAAGGAGTCTCACTTGCGGTTTTGTCACATACACAATGGGGGAATACACACAAAGGTGGAGGCTGAAAATAGTTTTCCTCTTCTTAGTTGTGTAAGCCAAAAGAACTCTAGTACAAAGAAATAGAAGGACCCTATATGTGGGTCTCAAACCAAACTCAGCTAACTAAGGTGGCATACTAACTGAGCCACGAACTAGAGTACATAAGGATAGCTGTCATCCAACTATTATTCATGGGCAATGTACCAACCGCATCTGTAGCTAACAAGTCGGTGACATAAATGCACAATGGTCACCCTGGCATATCACGAGTGGAGCTCGATATCTCAACACTCCCCCTTGAGCTGAATCCCAATTCCTGCACACCAAGCAGGTCTTTGAACTTGCGCAGCTTCTCTGTGCCCAATGCCTTCGTGAATATGTCAGCTACCTAATCCTCTGTGCTGAGATAAACTAGATCAATAAGACCTAGTAAAACCTTCTCCCGCACAGTGATAATGCACCTCAATGTGCTTTGTTCTAGCATGATAGACTGGGTTATTTGCCAAGTGTATACTACTCATGTTGTCACAATAAATGACAACTGGCCCATCTGTAGACTGATGCATATCATAAAGTAGCTTATGCAACCAAGCTACCTCACATGCAGCCATTGCTGCACCCCTGTACTCAGCCTCTGTGCTCAACAAGGCAACTGTAGGCTGTTTCTTGCTACTCCAAGTGACTACAACACTCCCAAAAGAGAACACATATCCACTGGTAGATCGTCTATTAGAAATACTACCAGCCCAATCAGCATCAGTGTATCCATGCAACTGTATCTGAACCCGAGTCTCATAAAATAGTCCATACTGCAATGTGGACTTCACATACCTGAGTATGCGTCTAGTCGCATCCAAATGCGGTTTCCTTGGAGCTTGCTTAAACTGACTTACCAATCCAATAGCATAGCTCAAATCTGGCCTGGTAATAGTCCTATAAATCAAACTTCCTACTATGAATCTGTACATAGTAGGGTCTTCCAGAAGCTCACCTGCATCTACGCTCAGCTTCACATTTTGAAATAGGCTTACAGCCTGTCATCCCATATTTGGATAGCATGTCCAATCCATACTGCCTCTGCAAGAGCCGTATCCCACTTGGTGATCTAATCACCTCAATACCCAAGAAATAACGCAGCTCTCCCAAATCCTTCATCTCAAACTTCTACTTCAATAGCATTTTCACATGAAGGATATCTTCATCACTATCACCTATGATGATCAAATCATCAACATAAATGACAAGCAGCATAATACCTTTCTCTATTTTTTTCACATAAAGTGAGAAATCTGCCTTGGAAATCTGAAAGCCAATAGTGACAAGATATTGTCCTATCTTGTTAGACCATGCTCTAGGTGCTTGCTTCAAGCCATACAAGGCTTTCTTCAACCTGCAAACAAACTCAGCATGAACAGCATGAACATAACCTAGTGGCTGCATAAAGACCTCTTCTTGCAAGTCACCATGCAAGAAGGCATTCTTTACATCTATCTGATGTAAAGACCATCCCTTTGATGTAGCCATAGCAACGACTGCTCTTATGGCTCCCATCCTTGCAATCGGACTGAATGTTTCTTCATAATCAATGCCATATGTATGTGCATACCCCTTGACAACTAATCTTGCCTTGTATCTATTCACAGAACCATCTGCATTGTGCTTCACCTTATAAACCCACTTATAGCCAATTGCATTCTTGTCTTTAGGCAAAGGCACCAATTCCCATGTAGCATTTGCTTCCAAGGCATCCATTTCTTCATCCATGGCTTTCTCCCATTTTTCTTTTCCCATGGCTTGCTCAAAAGAAGTGGGTTCTGGTTCTTGTATCACTTTCACCATATAGGCATAGTGAATGGCTGTAAATCCATCATGTTTCAGCCTATCCAGAGGATGCCTAGCTCTGGTAGACCTGCGCAAAATAGGCTCACTTCCAAGTGCTCTCAAAACATCCCTAATCTTCCTTACTCCAAGTGTAACAATAGAAGGAATACCCAACTCATCATCAATGCTTTGTTTTGAGCCACTGGATTCACCATCCACATAAGAATGACTTGCATTCACATCAAACATGGGCTAATCTACCTTCTCTTTTCCTTTTCGTGATACCTGCATACCACTATCTGCATTGCTTTGAGGAGATTCTCCTGATCTCAATCTGCCTATCTATGGTGAAGTATGTGAACCACTGCTAGAGGACATTGCAGGTCCACTAATATTTTGTGAGTGACTGCTGTGAATTCTATGCAGCATTACCATTTTGTGCATCTACATCATCAATCACATTTACTGGTTTATACCAGCTGCTCATCTCATCAAAAACATCTCTGCTCACTATAAACTTACGAGTAGAAGGGTTATAGCATCTATACCCTTTCTGCTATAGAGAATAACAAATAAAGATGCACTTCTCAACCTTTGGATCCAACTTGGACCTCAACTCATCTGGCACATGAACATAGGCAATGCAACCAAAAATTTTCAAATGATAAATATCTGGTTTCCTACCAGTATATATCTCCTCTGGCATCATGCCATGTATTGCTACAGTGGGAGTCCTGTTCATTATGTAAACTGCTATAGCAACTGCTTCGCCTGAGATACCTCTCTAATATGCCTGTTTTTCCTTTCTGCAAGTCCATTTTGCTGTGAGGTATGACTGCATGAATATTGCTGCTTTATGCCATGCTCCTGCAGGAACGTTGCAAACTCATTTGAGAGGTACTCTCCCCCTCCATCTGACCTTAGGCATTTTATTTGTAGGCCTATTTCTTTTTCAACCATAGCTTTAAAAGATTTGAAATGCCCAAACACTTCACTTTTCTTTTTCATAAAATACACCCAAAGTTTTCTACTGTAGTCATCAATAAAAGTGACAAAATAATGACAGCCTCCAATAGATGCAGCTTTAGTAGTCCACACATCAGAGTGGATTAATTCCAATGGATTCTTACTCTCTTAAACATGTCTAGGAAATGGTTTCCTTGCCTGTTTTCCAAATTGACAGGCTTCACACACCTTATGCATTTTTGCAACCTTGAATTTAGGCAATCCTGCAACAACATTTTGGGCTTGCATTGATTTAAGTCGCTTTACATTAACATGACCAATGCGTTTATGCCAGATATCAATATCTGCAACTACACTGGTCCCATGTGCAAACATTGCTGCACTCAATTCAGGCATGTCCGCATCCAACGAAAACATCCTACCCTTCTTCTTTCCTTTTGTTATCAAGCGACCGTTATTTTTCATATCCTCAACAAAGCATCCATGAGGATTAAATCTGACCTGTAACAAGCCCTACTCAACCATTTGACCAACAGAAACCAGGTTCTTGGTGATATTCGGGACATGAAATACATCAGACAGGTATTTCTTTTTCCCATCCTGCATAGACAAAGGAATTTTACCAATGTGCACAATAGGATGTGCAGTATCATCACCAGTCTCCACAAATCCTAGTCTTTCCATTTTCCTTGCATCCTACATCCATTCTGCATGACCTGTCATGTGGTTTGATGCACCTGAGTCAACATACCACACATCATTGCTTTCTTCTGCACTTGTCATAGAATTGGTTATGTGTTGCACCATAAACAGATGCTCATTTCTGTCATCACCCTGTCTACTAGAAGATGCATAATTCCCTTGCTGCAATTTTCCATTCATGATGTCATTCTGCTTTTTATAGCAGTCTTTAGCCATATGACCCATTTTACCACAGTAGTAGCATCCAACATTGCTGTTTGCATTTTGGCCTCGCTGCCATCCACCATGACCTCAATGGGGGTTTGCCGCCCACCATTGCCCCCCTTCTGCTACTATTACATTGGTTGGCCAACCATCTAGGATCCGCTCAATCATTGCGTGAGGAGGTCAAATTCTCCATCTGATGATGGGATCTCCACTCTCATCTCCTTGACTGATTTCCACTTGTCTCTGCCCATGTCCCATACATCCTTTCACGGTCTGAAACATTTCTTAAACAGACTCCATGCCCTTACTAAATCGTGAAGTGAAAACACCTCGTCTTCTCTGGCCAGCGCATCACTCCACCGAGCTAAATTTGTAGAATGGGTCTCTTTCATAGCTTGTATTCTATGTTTGCAGTCATTCTGCTTTTCCATGGTGTCTTTAAAGCTCTTGTGCTCATGGGATTCTTCAATCAAATTTAGAGGTGGTTGCATTGTTGAAGTAGAAGGGAGTGGCTCCATATTGACTTCATCCATTTCTTCTCCCTCTATTGCCTGTAAACAAATATGAGAGATTAGATTCATTATCTTTAAATTTAAATCTTATTTAAAAAATTGTATTTAGTTGAGAAATAGATAGTTCATACCGCTAAGTATTGTCGTATGGCCTTTTTACATAACCCTGCGAGCCATAATTATCAAAGAAGGCATCATCATCTTTGTCTTCATCCACCAACCTCTCTCTGAATGGGTCATGTAAGTCCATCTTTTCATCATCATTAACTGGGACATTATGATCTTCAAGGTAATCATCCATGTCATCAGTGTCCTTGTGCTCTATCTCTTTTTCATAGCCTGTGGTTAGATCTACTTGAAGCTAAAAATAAGCCATGAAATGCTTGTTTTCAATAATATTTGTGGAGTTGCCTTTTCTAAGGAGATCCTCAAATAAATATCCCATCTTGCACAAGGTGATCTCCTAACCTGCCGGTAGCAAATTCTCCATCATGGTAAGCAAGAAACTCCCACTTTTTGCAGGACTTCCATAGTTGTTTTTTGATAATGTATGGACCTAGGAATATCTTGCTCTTCTAGCATCAATCTCAAATTATTTGAATTCCCTCTTATGTTCTTTTGTAAGGAGTGATCAGGGTTGGGACTCTGCATACACAAAAAGAATGATTCAAGAGATTGAATTGCTATGCCACATTCTCTCTTGCCTCTCTTTGCTGCATAAACACCACTATAGATCTTCAAATCTGATGAATATGCTCGCTCTAGAGTAACCTACATGGCTTCTTTGTCTTTTCTATCAAAACTTCATTGATAAAGAATAGTTGTGGCTTATCCCATGCTGACTCATTCTTGATGAAGTCATCTTCTGAAACTCCCCTGAAGTTCACAAGCTTTCCAGACTCTGCCGTAACCTCTACATTGAATTGAAAGCTTTGGTGCATATCTGTCGGCATCCTTATCTCGTTGATTAATCTTTCCACATATGCAACCACCTGTTGTGGGATTTCTTTTCTCATGTAAGAGGTTACTATTTTTGACCCATCTTCATCCTTTTTAATCCACCTGTTTGCCCATAGCTTTACCTTGGGTGTTGACAAAGAAGCTATATGCTTGACCACATTATAGTCAACGTTACAATGAGTAAGTGGAATTTGTTTCTCTAACAGCAAATACTTAATGGCACTATGCACTGCATCACGCCTCACTTGTACATTGATGCATTCTTCCATGCAGTGGTCTTTGTCTTTCTTTCCAAAAAACCATTCTTTCTTTAAAATTTTTTGTGCTACCATGGATGCATACTTGTCAGTAAGTACTTTATAGGCCTCCACATCCTTTCCGTCAACTCCTTCTTATCCATTACCTTTGACTTTCCGGAGATAAATAAAGGAGCTTCATAGATCAACTATCCACGCTCACAAGCAATGCACGTTTCAAGCATCTCATTGAACACTTCAACAGGACGAAATATGATAGAAGTGTAGTTGGCATATCTGTCCCTCACTACCTTGAGGCTTGTCATATTTTCTTCTTGCTCTTGAGTTTCCCCAGGCACAACTGCACTCAAAGAAGTATAGAAGTTTGTGAGTGTGTCAGCATCTACTTTTGTGACCTTTCGCTTCAAATCAGGATTTGGAGAACCAAATGTTGTCCATATAACCCTTGCCTTCTGTAAGACCTCTGATGTTGAGGATATCTTACGCTTTCCATGGACATAATGATTAAGTCTTTCGGACTCAATCAAATACTTGATCTCATGCTTGAATATACAGATTGTTGCAGGATAATAATGGAATGAACTTATCTTTGCAAATTGTTCTGAAGTGAGTCTTTTGACCTCCTTTGCCTCTTTTGCGATCTGATTACAAGCATAAGCCCAATGTTGACCATCAATGGGCTGGAATCTGCAATGAAGGAGGAATTCCTTCTTTGCTTCCTTTAGCATATTCTCACCTTGTGCCTCTTCGCCTTGTTCATGTGGAATATTTTTAAGAGTGTCTTTAAAGAATCGACTAAAGGTTTCGTCAAAATGTGTAGGCCCTGTAAATGTTATTTGATCTAGAAAACTATTTTTGATTGGACAAAACATTATTGGGCGTAGGACCACATTGCTTGCCATAGGTTTCTTACCACCTCTCAAAGCCTCGTATATTTGCAGTGCATAGGGTATATCAAGGCTTCGGCTATTAGTAAAGACAACTGCAGCTTCCACATCTTTGGCATTCACAAACCACGTCCTTTGACTCCAGATATATCCCACATCATCATCTGTTACTGCTCATTAAGACGCAGATTAAGACTTTTGATTGATGTGAGTTCATCTTGATCATCTTCAGCCTCGGGTTCTGAGTCTTCTTCATCTTTCTCTTCTGTTAACCATTTTTCATCCACATTATCTCTCTCTACAGTGGGACGATGCCTTTTTTACTGCTTGGAACCGTGGCTCTTGCAGTACTAGCCTTTTGCATTTCACGTCGTGGTTTGCTAGCAAGAGCTTCTAGCATAATTGTAGTGGATCTACCTTGATCGTCTTCAAATTTTTTTAATTCCCGTGCACTCAAGGCTTGTGTTTCATCATCCTTAGTTACATCCAACATTTCTTGCTCTAGAAGTTTGCGCTCATGTTCTACATGTTTGTGACAGTGTGCATGTTCTTCTTGTCCCTACATCGAAGTCTGAGCTTTTTGATCTCCTTCATGTGAAGATCCTTGAATATGAGGAGCATATTGTGCATCCTCAAAGTACTTAAACATTATCTTTGCATGCATCCTTTTTGCCACCACACTAGGAAATTGCTCCCAAGTATATGCAAGAGCCTCCAATGCACTTTGCAGCTCTAGAAACTTTGATGGTTGAGGAGGAGGCATCACAAAAGTCTTTGAGTCTCTCCTTGACACAACAAAATGAAGACTGCCAACTTCAGGATCTGAACTCTTTGTGAAAATATCCAAAAAAGTTTCTTTTGGCTCTATCATTATGCCTACTACAAGGCTTGAAGTCATATCTTTTTTGAAGAAAGTAGCATCCCATGGATCTTCAACATCATTGAACTCCCTTTTTGACATAAGTAGAAAGAGTCTCTTTTCCTTTTGATGAAGAAACACACAACTCTCTTAAGAGAGATGAGTGCCATCCTCAGGTAAAAAACAATTAAATTTATATTAAAATTAAAACTGCAACACACAACTCTCGTATGAGAGATGAGTGCTAGTCTCAAACATAAATGAAAACAAGCATGAAAAAGACTACATTACAAACAAAACGTTAATTAACTAAAACAGACTGTGCACAGCACACAACTCTCGCAAGAGAGATGAGTGCCAGTCTGTCTACACACTAAAATACAATACAAAACAAATATTAAATAATTTAAAAAGACTGCAGCACACAACTCTCCTAAGAGAGATGAGTGCCAGTTCTAAACAAAACAAAATAAAGTAAACATTAATTACTAACGAAAGACTATAACACACATCTCTCGCAAGAGAGATGAGTCTACCCATGTGATATCGAGTCCACCTACTAAAGCCATTGGGGCTATATTCCTTTCCTTTCAAATTCAAAGTGACATCAGAGACCCATGCTCTAATCTCAGAGTCATTTAGGATAGCCCCCACATTAGTTGATTGCTCCATAATCCTATAAGAAAAGATAATGAAGAATTTAGATACATACAAGTAAAGTACAATATACAATGCTTGATACAATAAATGTGGGAAATAGCCCAAAAGGCTTTACAAGGCTTCACATGGCAATAAATGTGACTAATAGCGGAGAGGGCTTTACAAAGTATTTTATAGCAATAAATGTGGGAAATAGCCTAGAAGGCTTTACAAGGCTTAAATATTTGTACAAATGTAAAAAAATTAGCCAATAAAGCTTTATAATGAAATAAAATGTCCTCTAGTGATAAAGCTTCAATCTTCGTGAAGATATGTAATCTGTCCATCATCACTACCCACTAAAAACTGTTCCACTGATATCCACTTATGCAGCCCACTAATACTCGTTAAATAGTAAATGGTCGGGATGGTCGGGTTTATTACAA